>NC_080176.1:19111460-19274788 GCF_950295315.1 Erinaceus europaeus | reverse complement strand
GTCCCAGGTTAAGTTCCTCAAACCACCATAAGCCAGAGCTGAGCAGTGCTCTGGTTAAAAAAAAAAAAAAAAAAAAAAAAAAGCAAGCTAGGAAGAGAGAAAATCAGACATCACTCTGGTACATGTCCTGCCGGGGATTGAACTTGGGCCCTCATGCTTGAGAGTACTATGCTTTATCTGCTGCACCATCTCCTGGGCCACCCAATTTTACTTTTTATTTTTTTGAATGCTTTTATTATTGGGTAGAAACATAAATTGAGTGGGGAGGGGGAGACAGAGGGAGAGACACCTTCAGACCTTCTTCACTCTTCCTGAAGCTTTCCCTCTATCTGGGTCCTTGTGCACTGTAATGCAAGCACTTAACCAGCTGTGCCACCACCTGCTCCCCCATTTTACTTTTATGAGAGACAGAAAAACAAGGGGTCAGGGGTAACCAGTGCATTGCTCAGCTCTGGCTTATGGTGATGCTGGGGATTGAACCTGGGACCTCGAAGTCTCAGACATGAGTCTTGTATAGCCATTATGTTATCTCCCCTGTCCTAAATAAGAAAACAATAACGATCTATTTATTAATAATAGAAGAGAAGGAGAACTAGAGCATCACTCTGGCACAATGACGCTAGGGACCAAACTCAGGACCTCATGACTGTAAACCCAGACCTTCAGCTGCTGCGCCACCTCCTGGACCGATTGAGTTTGTTTTATATTTATTTGATAGAGACATCCAGAAATCGAGAGAGAAGGGGGCGGTAGGGATGGGAGAGAGACAGAGACACACCTGCAACACTGCTTCACCACTTGCAAAGCTTTCCCCCTACAGGTGGGGACTGGGGATTTGAACCTGGGTCCTTGCACATCGTGACATGTGTGCTCAACCAGGTGTGCCACCACCTTGCCCCCACGTGTTTTTTTTTTAATTTATTCCCTTTTGTTGCCCCTTTTTAAAAATTGTTGTTACTGATGTCGTTGTTGTTGGATAGGACAGAGAGAAATGGAGAGAGGAGGGGAAGCCAGAGAGGGGGAGAGAAAAATAGACACCTGCAGACCTGCTTCACGGCTTGTGAAATGATCACTCTACAGGTGGGGAGCCGGAGGCTCGAACCTTGTGCTTTGCGCCACGTGAGTTTAACCCGCTGCGCTACCGCCCGGCTCCCCCAAGGTTGTTTTATAAGAGACGGACATGATCTTTAGGCCTGGGGCTAGGAAAGAGCTGTGCTGGAGGAGTTGGGGCCTAGATGAACATAACCAGGAGGTGATGGCGGAGAGGACCCGCAGTAGGCGGGAAACCAGAAGAGGGCAGCACCACAGAATACAGGAAAGTTTGTTTTTAAGTGATTCTTTTTTTTTTTTTTTAACCAGAGCACTGTTCAACTCTGGTTTATGGTGGTGCGGGGGGTTGAACCTGGGACTTTGGAGCCTCAGGCATAGGAGTCTGTTCGCATAACCATTCTGCTATCTCCCCTCCGCCCAGGAAAGTTTGTTTTGATAGCAGAGATGGAACCCGAGGTCATACATGCCAGTTATGTGCTCCATCTCCCTGCCCTCAAAGGTTTATTTACTTGCTACCAGGTTATTGCTAGGGCTCACTGCCTGCTCGACAAATTCCCCACTGCCGACTGCAAACAGCAGCTGGTTAAGCTGGGCTTTCTGGCAACACCTCACCCGTCTCCACCGGGAGACTGGGGCCAACTCGAGGTGTCAGGGGCTCAATCCAGCCTGTGGCCAGAAGGGGCAGGCGGCCGCCGCACTGCAGCCGCTCCCGCCCGCCACGGGCCCCGCCCCGCCCCGCCCCCAGGGGTGAGGCCTCGCCTCTGTGACGCGACGCACCGCGCTCTGCCCGCCGCCCGCGCCCGCCGCCACTTCCCGGGCGGCCTGATGGCATCTCCCGCCGCCGCCCGCGCCTCGGCGAGCGCGCCCACCGCCGCCAGCTCCGCGCCCGAAGCCACGGCGGCCCGCACTTCGGTCTCCAGCCCGACTTGGCCGGGCGGCTCCAGCCCCGCCGCCGCCCCTAGCGCCCGCTGGGCCCCGGACGCGGATACGGCGGCCAGCCCCCGCGAAGGCTCGGCCGCTGAGGGGAATGCGGGGCTGCGCGGAGGAGCCGCCGCCCCCGCCCCCAAGCCCGCGGCCCCCCCCCTCAGCGCTGACTCCAGCCCGATGGCTGCGCCCTAGGAGCCTGCAGCGCCCTGAGCTGGGCGGCGGCGGCAATGAAGGAAGTAACCGAGGCCCCCGTCTGTCTGTGCCCGCGCGGCGCGAGGCGGGGCCCGCACTTCCCAAGGTGCATCGCGCGGGGGGGGGGGCAGTTGGAGCGGCGCTTTCTCCCCGCCGCGCAGAAAGCGTGGCCACTGCGGTGTGCGCTGAGGTTGGCCGTTTATTCAGAACCATGTCCAGCCTGTACGGGGCTGTGGGTCCCGGGGACCCGAGGCCCCTGCTGCCGCCTCCACCGTGTCCGGCCGCTGGCGGCGGCGTGGGGAACGGGCTCAGTCACAGGGCGTTTCGTTTGAAGCTCCTCCACCTGGAATGATCGCAAGTTGGCGGGCGGCTGCTCTGCTCCCTCCTGGGAAGCTGGATCCTCTGCAGTTAAGGCCACCAGGATGAAAGCAGGGGGCAGCACTGGGGACCCACCGGGCTTTGGGGTGCAGGAGGGAGAGGGGGAGCTGGGAGGGGTCTGGTGAGGACAGTACCAAGATGAAGGCAGAGCACCAGAGCTCCCTAGAGGGCGGCAGGCGGTCCTGCCCGGGCTGGGGACATTGGGGAGGAGCCCCTCTCAGAGCAGGACTCTGAGAGGCCAAGGCCACCCCGTGCTCACTGGGTTGGGCGCTTGTCCCCGGGGCTGGGGGGCTCGGCAGCTTCCAGGAAGCCCCACCCTGCGCTCACGTGGCCGGCTGGCTGCTCCCACCCACCGGCACGCACCGGGGCTCCCCCAGCACCGAGTGGGGGCAGGGGCCGGGTCCCCGGGGTGCGGAGTGGAGGGTGAGGGAGGGGCTGGGGGCACAGCCCCCAGGGTCCACAGGAATTCCAGAGTCCGGGGAGCGCGGGTTCAGCTGATGTAGACGCGGTGGAAGTCGTGGGCTCCGAAGGCCGCGTTGCACTTGGGGCACTTCCTCTGCCGGGCCTCATAGCGACCCCGCACACACTCGAAGCAGAAGACGTGGAAGCACTTGGTGAGGACCGCGTCCTTTTTGCGGGTGTTACAGCAGGGGCATGTCAGCCGTGCCTGAGTGGGCGAAGATGGCAATGGGGAGCCGTCCTGCCAGTGCCTCCACCCAGCCTGCCGGGGGCTGGGAGCCAGGCGGATCGGAGCAGACCCTCACTATGAACCTGGGCCGAGGAGACCCGGGCTCTGAGCCCCCAAGTCTCCTTTGGCCTCTCCAGTAAACCCTCTGGTGTTTGACCACTATGTGCCTGCTCTCTGCCTGCACACGTTGATGTGCAAGGACTTAAGGTTTAAGGGTCCCCTGACCCCCACCTGCTGGGGGAACACTTTGCTACTGATGAAGCAAGGTGTCTTCCTCTCTGACCACCTTCTCTCTTGAATTATGTCTCTATCCAATAAACACCGTTTTAATTTATTTTTGCCTCCAGGGTTATTGCTGGGGCTCGGTGCCTGCACCACGAATCCACTACTCCTGGAGGCTATTTTTCCCTTTTGTTGCCCTTGTTTATTGTTGTTGTTATTGCTGTTGGATTATTGTTATTGTTGGATAGGAGAGAAATCAAGAGAGGAGGGGAGACGGGGAGAGAAAGATAGACACCTGCAGACCTGCTTCATCGCCTGAGAAGTGACCCCCCTGCAGGGAGGGAGCCAGGGGCTCGAACCTGGATCCTTACAGCCATCCATGTGTGCTTAACCCACTGCAATACTGCCCGACCCCTTTACTTTGTATATTTTAATTTTTTTTAAATTATTTATTCATGCGAAAGATAGGAGAGAAAGAACCAGCCATCACTCTGGTACATATGCTGCTGAGGATCACTCAGGACCTCATGCTTGAGAGTCCAATGCTTTATCTACTACACCACCTCCCAAACCACTATTTTAATTTTTTAAGAGCAAATATTTTTTTAATATATATATATATATATATATAAAATATATAAATAAATAAATAAATAAATATATATATATATTTATATATATATATATTTATTTATTTATTTATTTTTAACCAGAGCACTATTCAGCTCTGGTTTGTGGTGGTGCGGGGAATTGAACCTGGGACTTTGGAGCCTCAGGCATGAGAGTCTGTTTGCATAACCACTATGCTATTTACCCTCCACCCTTTTTTTACTTATTTTTTAAAAATTGTATTTATTTTCCCTTTTGTTGCCCTTGTCTTTCTGTTGTTATTATTGATGTTGTTAGGACAGAGAGAAATGGAGAGAGGAGGGGAAGATGGGGAGAGAAAAAACACCTGCAGACCTGCTTCACCGCCTGTGAGGCGACTCCCCTGCAGGTGGGCAGCCAGGGGCTCGAACCAGGACCCTTACGCCGGTCCTTGCGCTTTGCACCACCTGCGCTTAACCCACTGCACTACCGCCCGTCCCCCCAAATATTCATATATATATTCCTTTTGCCCTTGTAGTTTTATTGTTGTTATTGATGTTGTTGTTGGATAGGACAGAGAGAAGAGGAGGACAGAGAGGGCAAGAGAGAGACAGAGACCTGCTTTACCACTGCTGAAACGACTCCCCTGCAGGTGGGGAGCTGGGGGCTTGAACCAGGATCTTTAAGCTGGTCCTTGCACTTCGCGCCACCTGCCCTTAACCCACTGCGCTATCGCCTGACTCCCTATATTTTAATTTTAATTTTTTTTTTTTTAAAGTTTTCTTGGGGCCGGGTGGTGGCACACCTGGTTAAACGCACGTTACAATGTGCAAAGACACAGGTTTGAGCCCCTGGTCCCCATCTGTAGGGGGAAAGCTTCACAAGTGGTGAAGCAGGGCTGCAGGTGTCCCTTTGCCTCTTTCCTAATCACTCCCTTGCCCCTCGATTTCGACAGAAGGGTCCCTGGTATCCATTTAATAAAGATAATTTAAAAAACAAAGTTTTCTCAGGAGTTGGGCGGTAGCACAGCAAGCTAAGTGCACGTGGCACTAAGTGCAAGGACTGGTGTAAGAATCCCAGCTTGGGTCCCCGGCTCCCCACCTGCAGGGGAGTCACTTCACAGGTGGTGAAGCAGGTCTGCAGGTGTCTATCTTTCTCTCACGCTCTGTCTTCCCCTCCTCTCTCCACTTCTCTCTGTCCTACATAACAATGACGATGACATCAATAATAACTACAACAATAAAACAGTAAGGGCAACAAAAGGGAATAAATATTAAAAAAAGCTTTCTCAATTCAGCACCCGATTCCCCCCCCCTCCGCCTGCCTGAAACTCTGGCCCACAGGCTCCAAACCCTCAGATCCCAACCCTCAGCAGACAGTCTCTTTGCCTTCAGTCTGGCTTTTACTCCTGAGACCTCATGAACCTGAACCTGAGGGTCTCTCTCCTTCCTCAATACATGTGTCTCTCTCATTGCTGACTCACTTAACCTCCTATGGCACCATCCCTCCAGGCCACAGGTTTCTCCTCCCCTGCTCACCAGCTCCTAAGCCTTACTGAGCTTCCCAAAGGATAGCCCAGATTGGTCCTCCAGCCCTTTCATTTGAGCATCTTCCCACACAGCCAAGCCTCTCCTAAGGCACCTTGCTCTTTTTTTTTTTTTTTTTTAAACCAGAGCACCACTCAATTCTGGCATATGGTGGTGTGGGGGACTGAACCTGGGACCTCAGAGCCTCAAGCTTGAGAATGTATGCATAACCATTAGGCTAGCTCCCCCACCAAAGCCCCTCATTCTTTTTTTCCCAGGGCGCTGCTCAGCTCTGGTTTATGGTGGTGCAGGGGATTGAACCCGGGACTTTGGAGCCTCAGGCATGAGTCTCTTTGTGTAACCATTATGCAATCTGCCCCCGCCCCCAGGCCCCTCGTTCTTATGCTCCTTTATCGTTGTCCCCAACACCTGCTCCTCTCAAGTCTTGAATGCCACTGGCCCCCTACCCAGGTCTCAGCACTGGCTGTGGGAGGTGAGTACGTGCTCCACTTCTGGCCTCTACTCCTTCCGCCCAACCCCAATTGCACAGCAGACCCCGTCACTCTGGTGAGAAACCACTCGCTGTCCCACACAGCCCGCAGGAAAAGCCAGATCACGCCCTGCTCACCACCTGTGCATCCCCACCCCGTCTCTCTTCCACCTAGGACAGCCAGCTCCCCCTCCGCGGCACGCCTCCTCCACTGGAACCTCTACCTCTGGCCCTCCTCGTAACCAGAACTCTCTCCTCTCCGCCCCAACCTGCTCTTCCAGGCTCACTTGGCAGCCCATCCTTCCAGGGGCCTGCTGACCACCCCTGCCCCAGGCAGGTTAAAGGGCACACGAGGGACAGTTCCTTGGCTGCTGCCTCAGACAGACCATCAGGTTCAAGCGCTCAGACAGCTTTTGTGCCCTGAAGTCAGTCTGTGCAAGACTCGGCCACCTGCCCTCCAGCTGCTGTCCTCCTCCACTTCCGGAGTCCTTAGACTACACTACAACGTCTGCCAAGGGCCCCATGCAGCCCCTCGGCCCTACCTTGTACTCCTTGATCTCCTCCTGGAGGATTTCGTCGGCATCAGCGTAAACCTCCACCTTCCTCTGCTTCTCCAGCTTCCGCCGCAACCGGGAGATGTCCTCCTGGGAGCAGGGGTGAGGCTGAGTGCAGGTCCTATACCTGCCCGAGATCTCTGCCAGCGCCCAGGCCGTGTTGGTGCCCAGAGGCCACCCGCCTGCACCCAGGCACACACCTGAGCCCTCTTGAGGTTGAAGCTCTCCTTCTCCCGGGCGGCCCGGCTCTCTGCCAGGCAGGGCTGGATCTCCCGTAGCCGGGCCTGCACATGCTCCAGCTGTACCTTCAGGTCCTCTGCCAGCTGGGCCGCTTCCACAGCCTGGGGTGGGGGGTGGAAGGGAGGCTGAGACCCACATATGAAACCACAGTCCGCAGACAATGGTATTAAACACTGAAGTGAGGCCTAGCTGGTGACGCACCTGGTTGAGTGCACATATTACAATGCCCAAGGACCTGGGTTTGAGCCCATAGTCCCCAGCTGCGGGGGTAAAGCTTTGCAAGTGGTGAAGTAGTGTTGAAGGAGTCTTTCTTTCTCCTCTATCTCCCCCTTCCCTCTCGATTGCTGGCTGTCTCTACTGAATAAATAGATAATAAAAATGTTAAAAAATTTATAATAGTAATTAAAAAGTAAATAAACATTCTAGTGCTGGGGAGCTAGGCAGTAGTGCACCCAGCTGAGTGCACATGTTTCAGTGTGCTAGGACCCAGGTTCGATTCCCCACTCCCCATCTGTAGGGGGGAAACTTCACAAGCACTGGTACAGTCTATAAGTGTCTTTCTTTCTCCCCTTCCCTCTCGATTTCTCTTGGTCCTATCAAATAAAATTAGAAACAAGCAAAAAGTCAGCAGCAATGGATTCACAGTGCTGGCACCCAGCCCCAGCAATAACCCTGATAGCAAAAAAAAAAAAAAAAAAAAAAGAGAGAGAAAAAGAGGCAAATGGTGGTGCACCTGTTAAGCACTCACATTCCAGTGAGCAAGGACTCAGGTTCAGGCCCCACACCTGCAGAGGAAAAGCTTCACAAGTGGTGAAGCAGGGCTATAGGTGTCTCTGTCTCTCCTATTTCCCTCCCCCTCTCAAATGCTGTTTTTATCCAATAGTCAATAAAAGACATTTTTTAAAAAACAAATACATAATATATATGTATGTATGTAACAGACCCACAATCCTAGTGCTGAAGCTGGGACCCTCCCTATGCCCCTCCCCTCCTGCTCAAGTCTGCCTTCATTCTGACTTTTCCGGTTCACTCTGCTCCCCATAACAAGCCACAAACACTGTTTCCCTATAACGTCCCCCGGCCTCAGCTCCAGTGTCACTGACTGAGAATTAAGGTGACCTGCAGCCAATTCTTTTATCTATGGGGGGGCCGGCCTGCTCTACCATACCTCCAGACTAGAAGCTGACGCTCCTGGAGCACACTCGGGTTCCTGTGGTTTCTCTAGCACTCAGCAGAGGCGCTAACACAGCAAGAACACACATGACAGTGCTGACATGAGTCAACTGGAGAAGAGCAAGGAGCAGCAGGGGATAGAGGAGGAAAGCTGGGAGCGGCTGGGTGCTGGTGGTGTGTGCCTGGTAGTGCATGCCCGTCATGGTGCCAGAAGACCTAGGTTCAAGCCCCCAGCCCCACCTGCAGGGCAGGGGAGGAGCTCAGTGAGAACACCACTCCTTTCCCTGTCTCTCCAAACAAAATGCCGCTCAGCAGCAGAGCATATGCTTGATGTTCTAGATTCAACTTCTGGCACATTAAAAAAAAAAAGTAGGGAGTCGGGCTGTAGCGCAGCGGGTTAATCGCAGATGGTGCAAAGCACAAGGACCAACAGAAGGGTCCCTGGTTCGAGCCCTGGCTCCCCACCTGCAGGGGAGTCGCTTCACAAGCGGTGAAGCAGGTCTTCAGGTGTCTATCTTTCTCTCCCTCTCTTCTCTCCATTTCTTTCTGTCCTATTCAACAACGACAACAATAAAAAAAAAAAACAGGGACAACAAAAGGGAATAAATAAATAAAGTATTTAAAAAAAAAAAAGTACTAGGGAAATAGCATAACAGGTTCTGCAAAAGACTTTCATGCCTGAGGCTCCAAAATCCCAGGTTCAATCCCCAGCGTCACCATATGCCAGAGCTGAGCAGTGCTCTGGTAAAAAAAACAAAACTGTTAATCCTAGCAGTCAGTGAAAAGTACAGGGCTGGCCGTGCTACTCTTAAATATTTACCAAAAAATATTATAGTAAACACACACGCACTTTTAAAAGCACTGGAGGGAGTTGGGCAATAGCGCAGCGGGTTAAGTGCACATGGCACAAGGGCCAGTGTGAGGATCCCGGTTCGAGCCCCGGCTCCCCACCTGCAGGGGAGTCACTTCACAATTGGTGAAGCAAGTCTGCAGGTGTCTTATCTTTCTCTCCCCCTCTCTGTCTTCCCCTCCTCTCTCCACTTCTCTCTGTCCTATATGACAACATCAACAGCAACAACTACAACAATAAAACAACAAGGGCAACAAAAGGGAATAAAATAAAATTTTAAAAAAGCACTGGAATCTTGCACATTCTCAATTTCACCATTCCTGGGTCAACTTTTCCATTCAGAAGCACACCACAGCACTAGTGCTTTGTCCTATGATGTGGTGTCTCCATGTGGAACTGGGACTTCACCACCCCCACCCCCCTGCCTGCCCTTACTAGGTAAACTCCACTGTCTTCTGGCCCCTAAGCTAGGTAATTCTTTCTTCACTGGTGTTACTGCTCAAAGCAGATTCCTGGGGAGTCGGGTGGTAGCGCAGCGGGTTAAGCACACGTTGTGCGAAGTGCAAGGACCTGTGTAAGGATCCCGGTTCGAACCCCAGCTCCCCACCTGCAGGGGAGTCGCTTCACAGGCGGTGAAGCAGGTCTGCAGGTGTCCATCTTTCTCTCCTCCTCTCTCCATTTCTCTCTGTCCTATCCAACAACGACGACATCAATAACAACAATAGTAATAGTTACAACAATTAAACAAGGGCAACAAAAAGGGATAAATATTTAAAAAAAAAAAAAAAAAGATTCCCCCCACCCCCACCAGATAGACAGAGACAGAGAGGAAGTCACTAGAACAATAAAGCTGGTAGCGGCCAGGCTGGGAGCTTGGTCAGGCACAGGATAAAACGAGTGCCCCTGCGAGGTGTCCGTCAGGCTTATGTGACTGTGTACTGATATCCCCATATTCCAGCCAACTGACAGAGCGAAAAGCTATGAGCCCCAAGGCCAAAGATGCAGGCCTCAAACCCAGTTCTCTCTTGCCTTCTTTGAGTAAATCAACGGGCTTCTTGAAGCCTGTCTCCTCCAAATTACCACAGGATACTGCGATCGAGATGTGACCAAGCACACAGTCATCAGCACAGTGTGCCAAGTGGGAGCTGGGGGGAGGCGGGTGGCAGAGCCGGCTGTTGAGTTCCCGGGGTGCAGTCACAACAGAAGTGAGGCTGGGGGTCAGCAGCGTCCCTCGGACCCAAACTCACCTTCCTCTTGTTGAGCTCCAGGGCCTGGCTGCGCAGCGTCAGCTCCTTCTCCACGCCGCCAAGGCTGCCTTGCAAGGCCCGCTCTTTCTCCTCCAGCTTCTGCACGGTCAGCAGCTGGGCGTCCACCTTGAGGGAGGGGCGGGGGCTCAGGGCAGGGCACTGCTGTCTCCCTGGCACTGCCCAGTGGGCCCGGGGCGGCCATACCTGGGACTTGAGGCCGAGCACCTGCTCGCCCAGTTCGTCCTTCTCCTCCCGCAGGAGCTTGTGGATCTGGTTGGCCTTGATGCGCTCTGACATCAGCTTGAAGTTGGCGTCGTCCTTCTCTCGCAGCTGCTGCAGCAGCCGCCCGTTCTGTTCCTGCATGTCCTCAAATGCCTGGCCCGTCACGTCCATCTCCGACAGCAGCGCCTCCTCCTCCTGTGGTGAGTGTGTGCAGATGTGGGGTGTGAGCAACGGACAGCGAGACCACAGGGAAATGTGCTTGGGAGTGGGCCTGCGTGGTCAGCCAGCCAGAGGTGCCCGGCACGCGAGCTGAGGCCACCCCAGCGCTCGGAACAAAGTGGCCCCAGAGGGAGTGGCACCTGCTTGGTGGCACCCAACTTGCGCTGCAGGTGCTCGATCTGCTCCTCCGCCTGCCGGATGCGCCGCAGGGCATCCTCATCCGCGATCTTCTTGCTCTCCCTTCGGTCCCTCTCCTCGAGTTCCCGGATGCGGCTCCGCAGATCGTCCACCTGTAGCCGTGGGGTGGGAGGAGTGGGGAAGGGAGCACTGGTCACCACTTCCTGCTGGCCTGGTGCTCAGCTCAGCCTGGGACCTGGGGAGCAACCTCCCAGCATGCCCTGCGGGCCCTACCTGCCCTCACCTCAGCCTTGGCCTTGCGCTCGGCGGCCATGAGCTGCACCTTGTCCCGCTGCTCCTTGGGTGCCGACTTGTACATGTCCAGCAGCAGTTTCATCTCCTTCTGGCTCTCCTGAGCTTTCCTGGGGAGGTTGGAGGGGACACAGAGAAAGGCCCGGTGAGCAGGGTTGGGGATCCCATTCAGGGACGGGAGGAGAAGAGAAGAGGGCCTCACTTAAGCTCCGCTCGAAGACCTTTGAGGAGCTCTGACTCCTTCCTCTTGGCCTCCTCCGCCTTGGCCTTCTCCCGGTCAGCCCTTGAGAGGGCTGAGGCTACCGGAGGAGGCCCCACACCAGGCCCTTCCCGCTCCCGGAGCTCCCGCTTAGGCCTGGCCTCGGGTTCTCGGCCCCGGCTGGAGGGGCCCTGGGGGCCAGGGGTTAGAGCCTGGCCGTCTTCCTCAGTGGGAAGCTGCTCCTCTTTCTTCATCGGCACCGGAGCTGTGGTGGTCCCAGGCGTGGAAGCCACCTCCTTCCTGTTGTCAGGGGCACTGAGAGGGCCTGGGCCACCCTCCTCTTTGCCAGGAGCTGGGGTGCTGATGGTCGAGTCTTCTGGGTGGCCCAGGCCAGGGATGGAGTGGGTGGAGCCGCTAGTTTGGGCCCGGAGCTGCAGCAGCAAAGAGAACAGGGCCAGGTGAGTGGGCTCGCTGGGGTGGAGTCAAGGCTCCCCGGCGGCCCCTCCTCACCTTGCCAATCTCAGCCTGCACCTCCCGCAACTTGCGCTTATAGCGCTGGGCGTCCCCCTTCAGCTGGTGGTTGTGGTTCTGGAGGCTGCTGATCAGGTGGCGCATCTCGCGGTTGATGGGCCCTGGGGGAAGGCGAGTGGGGCCTGCTGGCGGGAGAGCTGTCGCCGGGCCCAGATTCTCCCTCTTTACCCTCTGTCTGCCTCACTTGGGCTCACTCTCTGGGCTTTTGCCCAGGCATAGTTTCAAAGCCTAGAAGAGAGCCTGCTCCTCAGGTGCCATTGAAATCCTTTTCCCACTTTTCTTAATTGGCTCGAGACAGAAACTGAAGTGGGAGGGAAGGAGTGAGAGAGGGAGGGACGGACAGATGGACAGAGACACACCTGCAGCAGTGCTTCACTACTACTAACACTTCCTTCTGTGTGTGGGGGCCAGGAGCTTGACCCTGTGTCCTTGCATATGGTACTGTGTGTGCTCGACCAGTTGTGCCACCACCAGGCCTCTGAATGTCCTACCTCTGTTATTTATTTATTTTTAATTTATTTTATTTACTTATTGGATAGAGACAAAGAGAAATTGAGAGGTGAGAGCAAGATAGAAAGAGACACCTGCAGCCCTGCTTCACCACTCATGAGGCTTTCCCCTTGCAGGTGGGAACCAGGGACTTGAACCCAGGTCCCTGTACACTGTAAGGTGAGTGCTGTTAACCCGGTGTGCCACTACTAAGCCCCTGAATGTCATGTCTGTTTTTTTGTTTTTGTTCTTTTTTTAGATTTTGTTTATCTATGAGAAGGAGAAATGGAGAGAAAGAAGCAGACATCACTTGGGTAGATGTGCTGCCAGGGATCGAGCTTAACACCTCATGCTTGAGAGTCCAATGCTTCATCTACTGTGCCAACTCTGGACCGCTCTCTTTGTACCATCAGTGACTACCTCAAAGGCAGAGACACCACAAGGTTGGGGTGGCTGGGGGGACGTGGCACAGGCTTGTGCCCTGGCTGAGCTTGATCCACTAGCCACTCAGTCCACCAGGACCATCACTGTGCCTTTGAACTGCATGCTGTGGTCCTTTTTTTTTTTTTTTTCGGCTAGAGCACTGTTCAGCTCTGGCTTATGGTGGTGCGGCTGTGGTCCTTTTTAAAAAATACCTATTTTATTTTGTAGGATAGGAAGAAACTAAGAAGGGAAAGGAGAGAGGGGAAGAAGGAAGAGAGATACCTGCAACACTGCTAGTGAAGCTTCCCCTCTGTAAGTAGGGAATGGGGTCTTAAACCTGGGCCCTTGTGCATAGCAGCATGTGTGTTCAAGGAGGTGCACCACTGCCTCTTTCTTTTTCTTGACCAGAGCACTGCTCAGCTCTGGCTTCTGGTGCTGAACCCCAGGAATGAAAGTCTGTTATGTAAACTGCTGAACTATCTCCCCGGCCAGTGGTCCCATTTTCCATCGAGAGCTGAGGCGCGGGGCCGGGTGGTGGCGCACCTGCTTGAGCACACGTTACAATGTGCAAGGATTCAAGTTCGAGCCCCTGGTCCCTGCCTGTATGGGGGAAGCTTCACAAGTGGTGAAGCAGGTCTGCAGGTGTCACTCTGTCAAAGTCCCTCCCTATCTCCCCCACTCTCGATTTCTGGCTGTCTCTATCCAGTAAATAAAGATAATAAAAAAATTTTAAAAAGAGGGGCCAGGTGGTGGCGCACCTGGTTAAGCACACACATTACTGTGCAAAAGGACCCAGGTTCAAGCCCCTGGTCCCCACCTACAGAGGGAAAGCTTCACAAGTGGTGAAGCAGGGCTGCAGGTGTCTTACTCTTTCCTCTTTACCTCTCCCCTCTCAATTTCTGTCTCTATCCAATAATTAAAAGAAAGAAAGAAAGAAAGAAAGAAAGAAAGAAAGAAAGAAAGAAAGGAAGAAAGGAAGGAAGAAAGAAAGAAAGACATAGCAGAGGCACTGTAACAGGAAGGGGCTTGACCTCCTAGCCTGGAGGAATCACAGCCCCACCCGGCCCGGCAGTTCCAGAGAAGGCTCCGCCCCAGGTCCATGCTCACCACATACCCGCCTGCTCGTTGGCCGCCAGGTTCTGTTCGAACTCGATGCGCAGCATCTCGTACTCCTTGCGGACCTGCGCCAGCGTGTCCTCCAGCTGGATCACCTCAGTGCGAAGCTTCTTCTGCAGCCCCAGCTCATCGCTCTGTGGGGATGGAGGGCATTCTGGACTCCCAACCCCACAGCCCCCTGGCCAACCTCAGACCTCAGCGTCTTAAGAGAGACTCTGCTCCCAAGAGAGCCCTGGGAGGCATGTGAGGCCTGGACTGTCTGCACAGGAGCAGGCCCTCACCCCCAGCTCAGCACCAGCTCAGCCAGCGCCCCTCCGCCCAGCCCAGGGCCACACCTCCATATGCTCGATATGCCTCAGGTGAGAATTCTTGGTGGCCAGCAGCAGCCCCCGGGCTTCATCCAACTGGGTCTTGACTTGCAGGGACTCGTTGTAGAGCAGTGAGAACTGGGCCTGCAGCATGCGGTATTCCCCCGTCTCCCGCACCACCTCCTCGGGCAGGCTCCGCAGAGCCACCTGGGCCAACGACACCAGGGAGAGGGGTCAAGGCTCAGCCCCCACCTTGTAGGCTCGGGCCCCCCACCCCCACCCCACACACAGCCCACCTTGAGGCGCTCGTTGGTCCGCACTGCCCCCTGCAGCTCGGCCTGCAGCTTCTCTAGGTCTGCCATGCGGCTGTTGGCCAGGTCCTGGTTCTCCTCCAACTCTGCATTCAGCATCTCAAACTACGGGGTGGGGAAAGCTGCAGAGGTCGGGCAGGGCTCCAGCAGGCACCCCACCTGGGCTCCCCTGTTCTGGGCATGGGCAGAACCTGAATTTCCAGGGACAAGCCAGACTCAAGCATCCTCCCTAGCACTCACTTTCAGGGAAGTGAAAGGGAATTCAGCTTTGCATACACAGGGCTGGGAACAGACGCCCATAAGGGACAAGGAGTCGGGGATGTGCCCTCCAGGAGGAATGGAAGAGCCGGCTGAAGAAGAGAGAAACTGGCCTCCCACAACACCAAGAAAATACAGTGAACAGAGGTGAGAGAATGAAGGCCGGAGAGGAAAGCGACAGAGATCAAATACAAATACACCCTCTCAGAGGTGTGCCCTCAGCCACCCAGCGGGCAATGCCAATCAACTCCAACACAGTGGCCCAGGAGGTAGTCCAGCAGATAAAGCACTGGCCTCTCAAGTATGAGGTCCTGAGTTTGAGCTCAGGCACACCACATGTTCCAGTGGTGCACTGGTACTTTAATAAAAAGCAATGAATCTTTAGAAAATAAAAGGGCTTTTTTTGATTTGTTTTTGTAAAAGAATTTTTATTTATTCATGAGAAAGGCAGGAGAGAAAGAGCCAGATCTAAACTCTGATACATGTCCTGCCAGGGATTGAACTCAGGGCCTCATGGTTGAGAATCCAATGCTTTATCCACTACGCCACCTCCTGGACCACAAAATAGGGCATTTTCTCTGTGCTTTCCATTGCAGTTCTATGTGCTGGTAACACTATGGTTTTACAAGGCTATTATTGTGGGCCAAGGAGATAACACATGAATGCAAAAAGGCATTCATGCCTAAGGTACCAAAGGTCCCGGGTTCAGTCCCCAGCACTACCCCAAACAAGAACTGTGCAGTGCTTTGGCAAAAACAAACAACTGAAACTACTTTTGTCTCAGGAATATGATTTCCTATGTCCTCAAAGTGTTAGTTCATCCCAAGCATCACAAGCACACCACCTCCCCACAGTGGTAGGGTACCAGGCTTCCAACCACCACTTAGTCCCGACCCCTTTAGCAGTCTCAGATCTGCTAATATAGACCAAGAGTTATTAAAATGCCACCACTTGATCTTGCTTTGTTTTAGGAATCCCACACGATTATCCGGTATCTGTCTTTCTCCTTCAGGTTAATTTCACTCAGGTTGTGGTCTAGGAAGTGGTGCAGTGGGTAAAGCACTGGACTCTCGAGTCTGAGGTCCTAACTTCAATCCCTGTCAAGGACGCATACCAGAGTTCTAGTTCTAGTTCTAGTTCAGGCTCTAGTTCTCTCATTAGATATGTCATTGAACTCTTTTTAAATACTTTTACTCATCTTACAGAGAAAGAGACAGACAGACAGACAGACAGGTAGATAGATAGAAACATAAGACAGACATGACCCTCTGACTTATGGTGGTGCTGGGGATTGAACCTGGGAGCTCAGGCAAGAAAGTCTTTTGCAGGGAGTCAGGCGGTAGTGCAGTGGGTTAAGTGCAGGTGGTGCAAAGCACAAGGACCGGAGTAAGGATCCCGGTTCGAGCCCCCGGCTCCCCACCTGCAGGGGAGTCGCTTCACAGGCGGTGAAGCAGGTCTGCCGGTGTCTGTCTTTCTCTCCCCCTCTCTGTCTTCCCCTCCTCTCTCCATTGCTCTCTGTCCTATCCAACAACGACAACAATAATAACTACAACAATAAAACAACAATGGCAACAAAAGGGAATAAATAAATAAATAAAAGTCTTTTGCAGAACCATTATGCCGTCTCCCCATGTACTACTAGAATGATGTTCTGGTTCTCTCATTAATACACTACTACTAGTAATGACATACCTGACACTTCATGCACGTACATGCCAGCCTTGTATTTCCCTTAGTGTATCTGCCCCTCTAAACTAGAATCTAGGCCCCAGAGAGCTTTAACTTTATCTGCTTTCTTTTCCCACGACATGCCTGTCTCCCAGTATAGTGGCAGGCACACAGCGACCACTCACTACTAAATTACACATAGGAGTGAGTAAAACAGAGAGCAGCATGGGGGGCACGGAAGGGTCTCAGAGTGCTCATTCTGGAGGCGACCACAAGGCTGGAGAATATGAGGGTCATGGGCGGGATGCAAGACCAACGTGGGCTCACCTTCTGCATGTTGAGTGTGATCTGGCCACCCTGAAAGCCAGCGGAGCTCCCAGACACGTAGTAGCCGGAGTTGAGCTGTGGAGTGGAGAGAGGCAGACGGGTGTGAATGGACAAAACCCGGGCCCTCCGCCCCCGGCCCCGGCTCCTGGGGCCCTCGCCGCCCAGCCCTACCTGCTCCAAGGCCTCGGCCAGGTGCTTGTTGAGCTTTTGCTCCCGCTTGCGCAGCTTCTCGATGTCCCACTGCAGGTCCTCTACTGTTGTCTCCATCTCTAGCACCTTGGTCTCTGCCGATGTCACTTTGTCCTGGAGTTCCGAGTACTTGGCACAGTGAGAGGGACAGACGCTTAGACGAGGACACCAAGCTCCCTCCGGGAGGTTCTCTTATGTCTATCTGAACCAAATCAAGCCGTGGCTCGGACCCCACTCCCTGGAGCCCAACTCCTACCTCCAGCGAGATGCGGTGATGTTTTTCCTGGAGCTGGGTGGCCAGGTCCTGTAACCGTTGGCTCTCCCGTCCCAGCTCTCGGGTGCGTGCCCGAGACACCTCACTGGGGGGCTCACTGTCCCCTACAAAAGCAAGGCTTATGTAGGAACCTAGCTCGGGGATATAAATAGGGTAAAGTACTAACTTGTCCTGGAGTGAGCGAGCTGTGTGCCCAGTGTGATCCACCAGCTGTCTTGCCAAATTCACACAGATCAGAAGTCCCAACCCCCACAGCAGGTAAGAGGCAATGTATCTAAGATGCTCGGGCTAGAGTGACAGAGCTAAAGGGGAGACATCAGTCAGGCTGCAATACCTGGACTTGCTGCTTGGTCCTAGGAGTTACCAATATTTACGCAGAGTGCTCCAATGTGCTCACCAGCCATAGGGGTTGGGCCCACCAGCATCTTATTACAGCAACTCGGTCCAGACGTCTCGCTCTTTTTTCGATTTAATCAGAGCACTGTTCAGCTCTGACTTGTGGGAATCGGGGGAATGAAGCTAGGACCTCGGAACCACTGTTAGTTCGCCCCCACCCCAGGGTTATCGCTGGGGCTCAGTGCTGGCACTACACATCCACTGCTCCTGGAGGCCATCCTCACTTTACTGGATAAGAAGAGAAACTGAGGGGGGTCGGGCGGTAGCGCAGCAGGTTAAGCGCATGTGGCACAAAGCGCAAGGACCTGCGTAAGGATCCTGGTTCGAGCCCCCGGCTCCCCACCTGCAGGGGAGTCGCTTCACAGGCGGTGAAGCAGATCTGCAGGTGTCTGTCTTTCTCTCCCTTTGTCTTCCCCTCCTCTCTCCATTGCTCTCTGCCCTATTCAACAACAACATCAATAACAACAAGAACTAAAACAACAATTAAAAAAAAAAAACAAGAGCAACAAGAGGGAAAATAGATAAATAAATATTAAAAAAAAAAAAAAAAAAGGGAGTCGGGCAGTAGCGCAGCGGGTTAAGCGCAGGTGGCGCAAAGCACAAGGACCGGAGTAAGGATCCCGGTTCGAAACCCGGCTCCCCACCTGCAGGGGAGTCGCTTCACAGGCGGTGAAACAGGTCTGCAGGTGTCTATCTTTCTCTCCTCCTCTCTGTCTTCCCCTCCTCTCTCCATTTCTCTCTGTCCTATCCAACAACAACAACAACAATAATAACTACAACAATAAAACAACAAGGGCAACAAAAGGGAATAAATAAATGAAATAAATATTTTAAAAAAATTTAAAAAAAAAAGATACTGAGATGGGAAGGGGAGACAGAGAGGTGGAGAAACACTTGCAGACCTGCTTCACTGCTTGTGAAGTGACTGACCACAACACCACCCCAGGTGGGGAGCTAGGGGCTGGAACCCAGATCCTGGCACATGTGTACTTAACCCAGTGCACCACCTTCCAACTCCTCTCTTCCTCTCTCTTTTTTATACAGAGTGCAAAAGACCACAGCACCACAGTTTCTTTCAGTGTTGTGGGGGCCAGGCTCAAACCTGGGTTGCGCACATGGCCAAGTAGCGAACTATGTAAGGGAGCCATTTTACCGGCAGCCCTCCAGTCTTCTTTTTACCAGAGTACTGTTCAGCTCTGGCTTACGGTGGTGCGGGAGATTGAACCTGGGACTTCCAGATTTTTCTAGAGAAGGAGCGGGGAAACTCTTTTCCTGCCAAGGGTCATTTTGCTATTTATATTATCACTTGTGGACAATACAAAATGATCAACTTTAAAATTAGCTCTTGGGAGTTGGGTGGTAGCGCAGTGGGTTAAGCACACGTAGCGCAAAGCGCAAGGACCGGCATAAGAATCCCGGTTCGAGCCCCCGGCTCCCCACCTGCAGGGGAGTCACTTCACAGGCAGTGAAGCAGGTCTGCAGGTGTCTTTCTCTCCCCCTCTCTGTCTTCCCCTCCTCTCTCCATTTCTCTCTATCCTATCTAACAAGGACAGCAACAACAATAATAACTAAAACAACAAGGGCTACATGGGGGGGGAATATACATATATTTAAAAAAAAAGCTCTTGGGGAGTCAGGTGGTAGCGCAGCAGGTTAAGCACATGTGGCGTGAAGTGCAAGGACCGGCGTAAGGATCCCGGTTCAAGCCCCTGGCTCCCCACCTGCAGGGGAGTCACTTTACGAGCAGTGAAGCAGGTCTGCAAGTGTCTTTCTCTCCTCCTCTCTGTCTTCCCCTCCTCTCTCCATTTCTCTCTGTCCTGTCCAACAACGACAACATCAGTAACTACAACAATAAAACAAGAAGGGCAACAAAAGGTAATAAATAAAATATTTTTAAAAATAGCTCTTAATGGGCGGGGGTAGACAGCTTAATGGTTATGCAAAGAGACTCTAATGGCTGAGGTTCCAAAATCCCAGGTTCAATCCCCTGCACCACCATAAGGCAGAGCTGAGCAGTGCTCTGGTACAAAAGAAAAAAGAAAATTTCGTTCTTAACGTTGTCATGAACAAGGCTCCTAATGTACTGACATATTTTTAATTTATTTTTTTTCCTTTTGTTGCCCTTGTTGTTTATTGTTGTTGTTATTGCTGTTGTCATAGTTGGATAGGACAGAGAGAAATGGAGAGAGGAGGGGAAGACAGAGAGGGGGAGAGAAAGATAGACACCTGCAGACCTGCTTCACCGCCTGTGAAGTGACTCCCCTGCAGGTGGGGAGCCGGGGGCTCGAACCAGGATTCTTATGCCGGTCCTTGCGCTTTGCGCCATGTGTGCTTCACCCACTGCCCCACTGTCCGGCTCCCTGTGTACTGACTTTTGAGACCTGACTATCATGACCAAACCAAATGATTTCTCAGGCTGTATCTGGGCTACCACCACCCCCCGCCCCCCGTTCTAGAGGTCAGCCGCAGGAATCAAAGCAGAACCCCCATGCACCATGCACGAGCTACGCCTGCCCTCTGGGTCATGACTAAACGACTTACTGGAGACTCTGGAGTGAGAAGACGATGACGCAAAGGGGATGACGGGGTATAAAGGATAAAGAACTAACCTCGGCTGTACACTCGCTGACAGAGCTCCTCCACTCGGCGCTGCAGGCGGTCTGAGGCCTCCACCACCCGGGACACGGCTGCCTTAGAGAACTCCATCCGGCCCTGCAGCTGCAGCTCCACCTCCTCACTGCTGCTGGCGCCCAGGGCCACCACAAAAGCCAGGGCTGGCTCACTGAGAGGGGTCCGCAGCTGCATGCCCAGGGCGTCTGGGAGGGACAGGCAAATCCTCATGAGAACAGCAGTAGTCACAATTCCAGACTGAATCTTCCAACAGCAAAGGGACTACTAGATCAGGGGCCCAGGCGGGGGCAGATCTGGTTGGGTGCACGTGTTACAGCCCGAAAGGTCCCAGGTTTAAGCCACCACTCCCCATGTGCAGGGAAAAAGCTTCGGGGCGGCGAAGCAGTGCTGCAAGTCAGACAACCAACACCTGCGGACACTGTTCTCTCCCATCTTGAAAGTGGAACAACAGCCTCGGGAGGTAATTTCCTCACAGTCACAGGGCTCCCAAACCACTTCCTCAACGTAAGTTTTTTTGTCATCCCAATCTAAATTAGAACCACACAGGCTAATTTCTTTCCAAGGGCCCTTATACTTCTTGCTTAGGTCAGTATTTTCCTTTCTTTCTTTCTAATGTTATTTCTTTCAGATAAAGAAACACAGAAAGAGATTTCTGCAGCTCTGTTTCACTGCTCATGAAGCCCCACCCCCCCCCCCACCCCCAGATGGGGACCAGGGGCTTGAACCTGTTCCTACACATTTTTTTCTCTGACAAAGGGGACGGGGGGGGGGGGGAGTCACCTTCAGCACTGCTATAGTTTTCATGAAACTTCCACTATACAGGCGAGGACTGGGGGTCTTGAACCTGGGTGCTCACACATGCTAAGGTGGGTGTTCTACCAGGTGAGCTGTCCCCTGGTCTCCTGTATGTTTTGCTTCTCTTTATTTCCTCCAAATCTAAAATTGTGCCAAGTACACAGCCAATGCCTAATTTTATTTTATTTATTTTAACGAAAGCACTACTCAGCTTTGGTTTATAATGGTGCTGAGAACTGAACCCGGGAACTCAAGAGCCTCAGGCATGAAAACCATTTGCATAACCATTATGCTCTCGCCTCAGCCCATTATTTTGTTTTAACTAAATGAGTGTCAGCCCATGAATTTGTTGCCCAAACATGCAAATTAATCTTGTGCGTCTGGAAGAAGACAGAGAATTCAGGAGCCTACTGTCAAAATCCCATTCTCTTTGGAACCTTTCCCAGGACACAATTCAACCACCCAGGGCTCTGGTCCTACCTCTCAGCTCTGATGTCCCTGGCTCTGGGAGAGGGGTCTCTTCACGGGTTGGCCCCTCCAGGGTTCCAGTCGTTTCTGTTCCCGATGACAGATCTCCCTGGCTTTCATGGTGCCGGAGGAGGGTTTCCACCGTTTCATCCAGCTGGACAGAGAAAGCCTCCAAAATGTTAGGACACTTCTCTCCCAGCAGACGAGTCTGAGGACGGGTGGCTGGGTCAAGGCCAGGTCCTGGAAAGCAGAGAAGCATCTACCTACCTGTGCCCAGTAGCGATTGACGATGAGGAGTGTGGCATCATCTGTGGCCTGCCGCTTCTCCAGCTTCTCAATTCGTTCTCGGAGCTCATCTTCACAAGCCTGTCGCTGTTCCAAGCGCTCTGCCAGTTTTTTGTTCTTGAACTGTAGAACCTTCAGGTCCATCTCCTCCTACCAAGGAAAACAAAGGGACCAAGGAAAGGGTTAAACAGGACCCACGAATCCAGCTACTGAAGGACAGAGGAGAACAACTGGAATAGGAGGGAGAGGGGTGGACCCCCCTAACTGCTGAGGGGATTTAAAGACACTCAGACACCTAGAGAGAAAGGCTCTTGGCTGTGAGGAGGGGCCCGGTCTGTTTTTGTTTTGCCTCTTTCCTTGCAGTCAAGTCACTCGCCCCACCCCCTCCGGGGGCCCTGCTTTCCAATGTGTAAAGACAAGCCAAATGTGTTCCTGGTTCGCTTCCACAGAGTGTTCTGTCAAGTGGGCCTTGATAAGCTTGGGGACTGGGAATAAGGTTCTGGACTGTTTGAGCAGACACCAGAGACGGAATCCGGCAAGCTCCGGGGCTGGGGCAGGAGCCCACGAACCGTGGAGGAGATGCCTCCGAGACGAATGGGTTCTATAAGCGTGGTTGTGGTCTTCTCCTCGCGGCTCAGCTTCTCCGGGGGCCCCGAGCCCCCGTCGCCGGCGGCGCGCTTGTTGCCGGGCCCAGACATGGCTGAAGCGGCGAGAAGCCGTGCAGGGTCTCCCGAGGGACGTTAAGGCAAGCGAAGGTGGCACCACCGTCACCTGCAGGAGGCGGAGAGCAGAGGTGGGGAGCGTCCGGTGCTCTGTAGCCCCGAGACTCCCAGCACAGTGCTGCTGGGTGCTGCCCCGCCAGTGCCGGGCTCCTCACCCGCAGCAGCAGGAGCAGCTCAGCTCCGCCATCTTGGCTTGCACCGGACGTCACCGGCCTCTGAACCCAAAGCGCAGGCGCCTAGTGGAGAACCGGAAGTGACGAAAGTCTTGAACTTCCTGTTTCAATTGGTCGCGTTTTGTCCCGCCTCTGAGGTTGCGTTTGGGATCTTCCCAGACGTTTTTTCTTTTGCTCTGTGATTGGCCAGTAGGGAGTTTCCATGGTAACAGACGCCACAGTTTTCTAGCGTTGAAGACAACGCGGGCTTCCCATGACCGAGTTTGAAGGGAGGGCTCGCAATTTAGTACGCACGCGCGTTCTCTCTGGATTAGCGAGGGCAACAGAGACCAGCTTCCTCTCTGCGACCCTTTGACAACCGTCACGCTTGAGACTGGCAGCTCTCGGACAGGGACTCGATCGTGGCTGCTCTGCTCGAGAGCCAGGTGTCCTCAGAGACAAGCGGGACAGAGCCTGCAGGAAACCGCAGCCCGGAAGAGCGAAGAGTTGACCCATCCAAAGCGTATCCCCAGGCCCTGGAATGCAGAGCGAGCAGGACCTCGTCTCCGAACCCCGGCAGGAACCCGCGGAGGAAGACCCGGCCGCGTGCGTGGAGACGGGCAAGACACCCGACTTCCGGATAGTGGTCTCTGCAGAAGCCAATGAAGACCCTTCAGCCACCTTGTTCCCGGTGAGCGCGGGACACAGGCTCCCGCCAATATTGATAAAAGGGCGCCTGGACGCAGCGGGTTTACTTTGCTATTGTGACCCGGGGCGTCGCTGGCTTAGAGGCCGGTTGTGTGTGACCCAGAGTGGCGTCCCCACAAACACTAGAGACGGCGGGGCTCAGCCCCCGCGGTGTGTGGGCTTCACGCTCTGGGGCACTTTACTTATTTACTTTTGGAGGTAGATTAAGAGAAAAACACTACACCACCCGAACGATGTGAAGCCAGGCTGGAATCTGAGTTGTGTGCATGGCAAAATAGGTACCTCGCTGGCGGACATTACATCATACATAGTTTTGGTTTTTAAATCGTCACTTATTTTTGAATAGAGACAGAGAGAAATTGAGAGGAGAGGGGGAGATAGGGAAAGACGCAGACACTTGCAGCCCTGCTTCACCACTCGTGAAGCTTTTCCCCTGCAGGTGGGGACCAGGGGACCAGGGCTTGAACTTGCATCCATGAGCATCGTAGTATGTGCACTTACCCAGGTGCGCCACCGTCCGGCCCCTACGTCATATAATTTTTAAGGTGAGAAGGAAGGAAGCCAGTCTCAGGCCTGCTAAAGACTCTGGAAGGGCCCAGAACACAGCTCTGCCTTGCAGGATTCTTGACACGTAGTGTTAGCCTAGAGGCTGGGAGCAAGGCTTCACTCGGTTCTCTCTGGTTCTTCACTCAGTTCTCCCTGGTTCTCTCTGCAGCCACCATTGCCCCAGCCCAGGATATGCATGTGGTGAGTGTGAAAAACTTGGGACAGTTAACATTGAATAAACATTGTTCCTGTCAAACTGCTGGTAGGTGACTTGAAACCAGCTATTGTCCCTCGCCAGTACAAAGAGAGAAGGACAGGAAGAAAGGGGCCCAAGACAGAGTATAAATGGGATGTCAGGACTTTGTACAAATGGGACACTGAGGCCCACAGTGGGGTTTGCCCAAAGGCATACTGCAAAGGAAATGCAAGGTTTCTAAATAAAGTGATTCTTCCTCTTTTTTACTTTTTATATTTAGTTATTTTCCCTTTTTTTGCCCTTGGTTTTTTTTTTTTAAATAACTTATTTTTCCCTTTTGTTGCCCTTTTTTTTCCCCATTGTTGTTGTGGTTATTGTTACTGATATTGTTGCTGGATAGGACAGAGAGAAATGGAGAGAGGAGGGGAAGACAGGGGGGTGAGAAAGACAGACACCTGCAGACCTGCTTCACCACTTGTGAAGTGACTCCCCTGCAGGTGGGGAGCTGGGGGCTCGAACCAGGATCCTTACACCGCTCCTTTCACCTTTGCGCCCCACTCCCTATGAAGAGATTCTTAACAGTTCATATTGGCCAAAGTGTTGGAAAGGAGGCCTAGAGACGGAAGTCACTTGCTTAGAACACAGCACCTGGGTGGAAGGGTCCAGCTTCAGACTCAGCGCCATCGTAGAACTGCCACGGAGCTAATGTCTAGTGCCTGCCAACTCCTTCTCTTTCACTCTGACAGGAAGTACCTGGACATCCACTCCATGCATCAGCTGGAGAAGGCAGTCGGCACTGATGAGATGAGGGAGTATGAGGGAAGGGGACCAGAGGGGAAGCAGCTCCCTGGGGGGATGGGGCGGGGGAAGGATGAGGAACACATAGCGCAGAGCATGTGAGGCGGTTAAGAGGGGGCCTTCCATCGCCACTTATTCCTTGCCGTCACTCCCAAGGGTGCTGGCCAAGTTGCTGGGGCTAGACTGTCCTGCGGAGAACCTGCGGGAAGCCATCATCTTGGACCTTTTCTCCCATGCAGTCATCTTCTGCCGCCAGCAGGGCTTCTCCCTGGAGCAGACGTCAACAGTGTGTGCCATGCTCCAGGACCTTCACAAAGCTTGTGTTGGTGAGGGAGCAGCTGATGGAGGCGAGGAGGGGGCTGAGGTTGCACATGTGACCCTGGGAAAGAGGGGAGTCCCCACTGCCTGCAGTCTGTCCTGCCATAACTGGCAGGACAAACTAGTTCACCTTTGAAGTCCTCCAGTTACCAAATAAGGATGGAGCATCCTATGAGGCTATCGTTGGAAAGTGTGCAGAGCAGTCAGCAAAATAGCTCCAGATCCCCACCCCCTCATTCCCATTTAAAAAAGATATTATTTGGGCGGGGGCAGATAGCATAATGGTTATGCAGAGACTCTCATGCCCAAGGCTCCCAAGTCCCAGGTTCAATCCCCCGCACCACTGTAAACCAGAGATGAACAAGTGCTCTGGTGTTTTTGTGTCTTTCTTCATCTCTCTCAAAAAAAGTTAAAATAAATAAAATACTTAAAAAAAAAGATACTATTTATGAGAGATAAGACAGAGAAAGAGAACCAGGGCATCATTCTGTACATTGCTTCCAGGGACTGGACTCAGGACTCATGTCTTATTCACTGTATCCAAACGTTTTATCTACTGTACTACCTCCCAGACTAAGATCTACCTTCGCTTTACCAGAACACTGCTCAGTTCTTCCTTGTGGTGGTGTGGGGGACTGAATCTAGGACCTCAGGCATTAGTTTCTGTGCATAACCATTCATTATGCTATCGCCCTGACCCAATCCACTTTTTTTAATTGCTAGTTGCTTTGAAGTTGGTTGGTGGCCTCATACATGTGTGATTTCACTACTCCAAACTGCTTTTGTCCTTCAGAGAAAGGGTGAGATGCTACACCACTGGAGCCTCCTCTGGTGCTAGAGCATCTCCCATGTAGTGCCAGGGCTTGAACCTGGGTCATGTACATAGCCTTTCTTGGAGGCCATGATGAACCCTCTCTCTGACCTTCAATCTGTCACCTGAAAGCCTATGTTTAGTACTTAGTGCTAAGTAAAAGGAAGTGATTAGCAGGGTGGGAAGGTCACTGTTGCATCTTACTTTCCCTCCCAGCAACCCCCCTGGGCAATCTGGAGGAATGTTACCGCTACTTCACCAGTGTCCTTTTCTGCCATGGAGTCAGGGTCAGTTTCCCACCCTCCCTCACCTTCCTCTGAAGGGTGTAGAGGGCTGCCGTGTTCCTGGACAGCCGGGCACTTAGAGCAGACGGGGTGGGGCGCCTGACTGGAGGTGGCCAGCGCTCTGCCTCCCACAGCGGCCCCCCTTCAGCATAAACCTCTTCAAGGAAGAGCAGCTGCTGGCGCTGGCCGATTACGTGGTCAACACCTACTTCCGCCACTTCAAGCTCTACAAATACGTCTTCACGCCACAGGTACCGGGTCATGGACTGCAAGAGGCCGCCCCCGCTGTCCCTCGGTGCAGACGGCTCCCCTCAGCCCCCCCCCCACTTCCAGGTGCAGCTGGATCTGTCTTTGACTTACATGGGACTGCAGCCAGACCAGTGCTCTCCTGAGGGCGAGCCAGGTAAGGGATTCTGCCGGGACTTGGGCTATGCTGAGGGGAGGCTGTGCTCAGCCCAAAGATGAAGCTGCCCCCCATTTCTGGCTTGCAGAGAAGGAAGAAACTGAGGAGGTGGAGGAGCAGGCAGGCACTGCACAGGAGCAGGAAGAGGAGGCAGTGGTCAAGCCAGAGCAAGAACCGAGTGAGGACCCGAAGGGATTCGGGTGCCCTGGCTTGGGGCAGGTGGACAAGGAAGGATTTAGGCCACATCAGGTTGTAGATGTTTTCAGTCACAGCATCCTGTCTCCAAGTGATGCCTTACTCGTACGTCCAGGGTGACAGATCAAAGCACAGCAGCTTGAGTGAACTCCAAGAAAGGGTGATTCTCAATGACTCTAGCGACAATAGTGAACACACAGGCCTCGATTCGAGCATTTAATGTTAACCCCCTCCCCTGCTCCTCCCTGCCCAGAAGTTGCATGTCATCACATTTTACACGTGGGAACTGGTGTGGGGAGGCTGAATAATCTATGTGGTTACACACAGTAGCAGCTCAGCATCCGTGACAAGGACACAAGGTCCACCTCTCCCAGAAGGGCTGGCTGATGTTTTCTGAACGGAAGCCATGCTGTGCAGGCCCCAGGGACCTCTTGGAAGTAGTGTCTGCC
Source organism: Erinaceus europaeus (assembly GCF_950295315.1). Lineage (NCBI taxonomy): Eukaryota > Metazoa > Chordata > Mammalia > Eulipotyphla > Erinaceidae > Erinaceus > Erinaceus europaeus. The sequence goes on along the minus strand of NC_080176.1, from coordinate 19,247,543 downwards.
CAGCCAGGGGATAAAGACTAAGCCTCAGACCCACCCTTTCTTTCCTGCCCCTGTAGGCCAGGTCACTCTCCTCCGAGCCTACATCAAGTCCCAGCTGAGCAAGGAACTGGGGCAGCTCCAACAGCTGGTGGAGGAACGGCTCAGTGCCAGTGAGGACAGGCTCAATAACAAGCTGGCAGCGCTGGAGCGGCCTTCCCAGACACCTCCAGCCAAAGGCAAGACCAAGACCAAGTGACCCGGTGTTTCTCCCAATAAAGGCTGGGGTCAGAGCGGCCCTTTCCCTGTCCCCCTCCTGAATGCCTTTTCTGGGCTTCCCTGCTGAAGCCAGACACCAGACATAGGAGCTTGGCTCTCCCGGCACGTTGATTTTATTGCATGCGTGGCACAGGTGGTGTGAGGCAGGCAGTATGGCATCCTGGTGGAACCCACCCACTCAGTTCTAGTCTCCATGCCCTTGGCCAGTGGTCAGTAGGCAGACAGGAAGGTCTTTTGACAGTGGGGTCAGAGGGCAGCTTGGAATGATGGAAGCTCTCTTCCCAGAGAATGTTTTCCTGGGACTCCCCAGAGCTGGGGCGCTAGCCCAGCACCAACATGGTCTCGTCCATGGGAGCTGTGTCCCCCTCTTCTTCAGGGCCACGGATGGCAAAAGGCCGAGGGGGCTGGTGCTGGAAGAGGGCGGCGCGGTTCTGCTGCTCGCCCCTCTTCACCCAGTGCCCATATAGGCGGAAGGCGCAGTTGTCGATGAGCCGCCGAACTGGCCGCAGGGCATATGGGTCACGCAGCAGTGCGTTCTTGGTCAGTGGTCGCATACGGTGGGTACTCAAAGCCACCCGGCCAGCAGCCAACACTGTCCACACGGCCACCTGGGGGGGGGGGGGGCGTCATGAACGTGGGCAGAGCCCCGCCAGGACAGAGGCACAGCCCAAAGCCCCGATGTACCCAGGCTTACCCGGAAGCGCTGGCGGGGGGTTAGGTTCCAGGACTGGCTGCCTTCACAGCGCTCAAAGAAGGGGTGCTGTAATGCCTGCTCGGCGGTCAGCCGCTCCTTGGGATCCACCTGCAGCAGCTTAGAGATCTAGGGGAGACCCCGGAGTAAGGAGCGACTCTGGGCCTCCATCCTCACCCTCGCAGCCCCAGCTCACCAGGTCTTTGACGGTGTTGGAACGGTCATCCCACTCAGGCGAGCTGAAGTGGTACTGGCCCTCCATGATCATGCGCAGCATCAGGATCTGGCGCCGGTGCCAGAATGGTGGGGAGCCAGCCAGGAGCGTGAACAGGATCACCCCACAGGCCCAGCTGGGAAAGAGATACGAGTCAGGCAGAGCTAGGCCGGCCTCGGCGAGTGTCAGGACGCGGGGCAGGAGGGGAGGGGCCGCTACACACTCACAGGTCGACCTCTTTGCCGTATCCAGGGTGCGTTTCATCCATGGAGCATTTTAGGATCTCTGGTGCTAGATACCCTGGGGTCCCACATAGTTCTGAGGAGAGAGAGAGGCTGAGGTTGATGGATGCCACGCACACACATATAGTTTGCCACCAGAGATGCAATGTGGGAAATACAAATGTAATCTTTTCTGAGTTCCTTCCTGCCCAAACTGCTCCCTCTCCCTACAGTCTCTACTCTGGTGAGTGGGAGGGACTGTAACAGCGCACAAGGAGAACAAAAGAAAGTGAGAATCATACAGTATTAAAACCAAAAAGCCCTCGCTGAAACAGTTCCCTGAGGGCTGGGCAGAAGTGCACCTAGTAGAGTGCATGTTACAATGTGCAAAGACCCAGGTTCTAACCCCCCCTCCCCCGTTCCTATCTACGGGGAAAGCTTCACATTTCTAGGTCTTAATAGGCCTAAAGTGAAAATGACTAGAGAAATTCATTTCTACACTAAATATCTACTAACCTTCCTTCATGTACTTCATGATACACCCTAAACTCAGTGGCCTTAGCCATGCCCCAGACCAAGTGTTCACGAGAAAGCAAGCAGGAAATAACAGGGTGAGTGTGTGTCATGAAAGCCGTCTAATCTGACTTGGAACGTTAACATGAAACCTGAGTTGCTCTAGTCAAGAGAGGGTGGAATAGGCAGGAATAAGATACTTCCAGAATGGTAAGAGAATGTGGAAGCCAAAAGGCAAACAAAGCATGGAATTCATGGACACTTAATGTTCAAAGATTATAGGCACGAGCTCGGGTCAGACTGCCCAAGTTCACATTTCAGCTGGGTGACTTTGGGTAGGACATCTTCATCTTCCTTTTTCTTATTTCTTCCCTTTTGTTGCCCTTGCTTTATTGTTGTAGTTATTACTGTTGTCATTGTTGTTAGATAGGACCGAGAGAAAATGGAGAGTGGGGGAGAGAAAGACAGACACCTGCTTCACCACTTGTGAAGTGACTCCCCTGCAGGTGGGGAGCCAGGCGCTCAAAGTGGGATCCTTATGCTGGTCCTTTTTGTGCCACCTGTGCTTAACCACTGTGCTACCACCCGTCTCCTTGTCTCTCTCCCTCTCTCTATTTTTTTTTTTAAAGATCTTATTTATTTATGAGAAAGCTAGGACGACAGAGAAAGAACCAGACATCATTCTGGCACATGTGCTGTCAGGGATCGAACTCGGGACCTTGTGCTTGAGAGTCCAAAGCTTTACCACTGTGTCACCTCCTGGACCACTCTCTTTTTTTTTTTTCTAATCACTATGGCTTTACCTTTCTGGGTTGAAATTTTTGAGGGGGGGGAGAGAGAGACTACAGCATTAAAGCTCCCCTCCAATGTGGTGGGGGCTGGGATCGAACCTGGGTGGTATACATGGCAAAGCAGGCCCACTAAGCAAGCTGTTTTACCCACCTGACATCTCTTTATGTTAATCTATAAAACGGGGTTACAAATTTTATGTAAGAGTTGTTGAAGGAATCTGGAAGAACTAGCTCCATATGTTCATCTGGAGCAAAAGCACTGAGAGAAAGTAGCCTGACTAAAGGCTCAAAGGGGCCCCACACTTGAACTTGGTTTTACTAGATGTAGTTCTGTCAGGACAGATGTGCTAACACTGGGTAAGCAGCCCTGTCTGGCCACATGTGAGTCTGCTGTGACCCTGTCTGAGCCTAAAGTGATGACTGAGTCCTGCTCTCCCAAACTGCCTTCATCTCCTGGGACAGGTTCCACCTCCCACAGTCCAGCTCTGGAGCCTCCTTCTCTGGGTCCCTTCCGTTGAATCGGGCGCCAGGTCCCCTGGCTTTCCTGGCATAGCCCCCTGCCTACTGTCCCTTGCCCATCTATCCACCTGGCATCATGCCTCCCCAGCTCAGGACCCCACTTTAAGACACACAAACTTTACAAGCAGAATGCACTAGGCAAGCACTCACTGACGTCTCCTATGGGACTCAGTGCTCAGACCCAGCCACCCAGGCTCACGCATGGGCCTCCTTCCCACCCCAAGCCTCTGAGGGCCTGAGACCCCCTCACCTCGAAGCTTCTCGCCAGGTTCCAAGTGGCAGGAGAAGCCGAAATCTGAAAGTCGGATCTGCATGTGGTCATCCAAGAGAATATTCTCCGGCTTCAGGTCTCGGTGCACAATGTTGTTGGCATGGAGAAAGTTCACTGCCTCCAGCAGAGACCTCATGATGGACCTGAGGGAAGTGCAGTCTCCTCTGCTTCGTCCCACCCGTCCCATCCCGTTCGGGGGGTGGGGGGGGGGGTTTGCAGGCTCAGCCGTTACCTGGTTTCCTTTTCTGAAAGGGCCACCTTCTCTGTGAGATAGTCAAACAGCTCTCCCTTCCGCATCCTAATGGACAGAGGTTGGGAGGTAGGCGCAACTTACCCTGGGGTAAGTTTTCACAGGAAACGCCATGAGAAAGACTAGGAAAGAGAGGTTCCTCTCTAGACAAATTTAGGGTCCCCAGATCGAGCACTCAGAGTGAACCAGATGTCAAGGGCAGTAGGGACCAGTGGGTTGAAGGCTGAAATATTTGTACTGTGCTACAGCAGGGCTGTTTTAGTAGTAAGAGCCATTTTTTTTTTTTTTAAGATTTTATTTATTGATGAAAAAGAACCAGACATCACTCTGGTACATGTGCTGCTGGGGCTTAAACTCAGGACCTCCCTCCCGCTTGAGAGTCAAGCACTTTATCCATTGCGCTACCTCCCAGACCACTGTAAGAGCTATCTCGTGACAATAATTTACAGGAGACAGACCCTGGTTATCTAAAAGTGATTATCCTATACTCAAAAAAAGGCCTTTAGGAGCTGGGTGATAGCTCACCAAGTAGAGCACACACCATAATCAAGTGCAAGGCCCTGAGTTTGAGCCCCAGCATCACACAGAAGCACCATAGATAAATTAAATTTTTTAAATATTTATTTTATTTATTCCCTTTTGTTGCCCTTGTTGTTTTATTGTTGTAGTTATTATTGTTGTAGTCGTTGTTGGATAAGACAGAGAGAAATGGAGAGAGGAGGGGAAGACAGAGAGGAGGAGAGAAAGACAGACACCTGCAGACCTGCTTCACCGCCTGTGAAGCGACTCCCCTGCAGGTGGGGAGCCGGGGTTCGAACCGGGATCCTTACGCCGGTCCTTGTGCTTTGCGCCACCTGCGCTTAATCCGCTGCGCTACAGCCCGACTCCCGATAAATTAAATATTTTTAAAAAAATAGACAAGGGGCCAGGTGGTGGTACACGTGGTTAACTACACACACCACAGTGTACAAGGACTTGGGTTCAAGCCCCTGGTCCCACCTACAGGGGAAAGTTTCACAAGTGGTGAAATAGAGCTGCAGGTGTCTCTCTCTCTCTCCGCTATCTCCCCCTACTCTCAATTTCTCTGTCTCTATCCAATAATAAATTAATTAAATCTTTAAAAAGGGGGGGGGGCTAGAGGGCAGATAGCCGACTGAATCCACATGGATCCCAGTCACTTTCAAAGCCATTAACTGGCTACGGAAGAAGGGCAAACGCTAGAAGAAAGCATAATGGTTACGCAAAGAGACTCTCATGCCTGAGTTTCCAAAGCTTTAATCCCCTGCACCACCATAAGCCAGAGCTGAACAGTGCTCTGGTAAAAAAAAGGAAGCAGCAGCAGCAGCACCACAGACAGCAGTAGGGGAGCTCCATGGATGGTAGAGCAATACTTTGGCACCTCTCACTCTCTCTAAAAGAATGAGTTTGAGGGAGTCGGGCGGTAGCACAGCGGGTTAAGCAGCGCATGTGGCGCAAAGCACAAGGACCAGCTCAAGGATCCCAGTTTGAGCCCCCGGCTCCCCAACTGCAAGGGAGTCGCTTCACAAGCGGTGAAGCAGGTCTGCAGGTGTCTCTCTTTCTCTCCCCCTCTGTTGTTTTCTCTCTGTTCTAGCTAACAATGACAACAACAATAACTACAACAATAAAACAAGGGCAACAAAAGGGAATAAATGAATATTAAAAAAGGGGGGGCAGAGGGTAGATAGCATAATGGTCAGGCAAACAGACTCTCATGCCTGACACTCCAAAGTCCCAAGTTCAGCCAGAGCTGAACAGTGCTCTGGTTAAAAAAAAAAAAAAGGATGATTTTTTGAGCAGCCTGGGAAAGATAGCATAATGGTTATGCAAAAAAGACTTTTCATATGCTTGAGGCTCTGATGTCCCAGGTTCAATTCCCAGCTCCACCACAAGCCAAGGTGAACAGTGCTCTGGTAAAAGAAAAAACAAACAAAAAAACCATATATACATATATTTTCTTTTTCTTTAGAAAATGTCTTAAAGGTGAATCTATTTAGATGATAAACCATTTCAGAACAAACAAAAAAAAAAAACTGAACAGGACTCAAATATGAATCTTCCTTTTTTTTTTTTTTTCTTTATCTTAAAATGCTTAATTCCAGCTCTAAGGCAGTCTTAAAAGAACACACTGAGTATTACTTGGGGTAGATTACTGTTCCGTAAATACACAACTAGTGTAACAGATGCTTCTTAACCTCCCTCTGTCTTTTGCCAAAGCCATTTCTGTATTAAAACTCCTGGAGAGAGGATAGAGTAAACACACTCCTCGCATGCAAGAGGCCCTAGATTCAACGCCTTTCACTTTCTATGACAAAACAGTCCTCTGGTCTCCACCTCTCTCAGAAAATAAAGAGATCTTTAAACAAAAACCCAGATCGCAGGGCAGGTGGTGGCACATCTGGGTAGGTGCGCACATTAACAGTGTGCAAGGACACAGGTTCAAGCCCCTAGTTCCCACCTGCAGGGGAAAGCTTCACGAATGATGAAGCAGTGTTCACGCTGGTGTCTTTCTGTCCCTCTCCCTCTCTATCTCCCCTCTCAATCTGTCTCTATATGGTAATAAAAATATATTTTTAAAAATAAAACAACTTCAGACCTGGTAGGTAGATCTGCAGTTGAGTGCATGCCTTCCATGCATGAGGCCCTGGGTTTAATACCTGATATAACACGGTAACACCACGGATAAAAAAAAAAAAAAAAGGATGGGGGGGCTGGAGTCCATGGATGTGAAGCAGTGCTTAGTGTCCCTTCCTCTCAACATATAAAAACACAGAAGAAGCCGGGCCCAGGAGGCAGCTCAGTTGTGTCACACATTAGTGAGGGACTGTGTTCCATTACCCTGAAATGCACAAAAACTATCCTTGAATTTTTCCAAATGGCCTTTCAAATATCTGATACTAATTTTTTTTAATACTTGATCAAGTCCAATGCTTTACCCACTGTGCCATTTCCCTGCCCTAATATTTGTTATTTAAATCATTCACTTCTGAAATACCTTTGCAGTTGGCTTACATTCTGTCATATAAGCTATGACATGAAGATTCAGACTAACCAAAAAAGTGGTGATGGGTAGAGAGAGACACCAGTGGAAGGGGTTAGACAAGAGACTGCTGAGTGAGATAAGAACAATCAACTCATGAGAGCTACCCTTTTTAAACAGCTTAAAAACAGTTCTTTTGGGGCCAGGTAGTAGCACACATGGTTAAGTGCACACATTACAGTGCACAAGGACCTGGGTTCAAGCCCCTGATCCCTACCTGCAGGGGGAAAGCTTCATGAGTGGGGAACTTGGGCTGTAGGTGTCTGTCTCTCTCCCTTTTTTTTTTCTCTCTCTCCCCTTCTATCCCCCCATTTCTCTGTATAATAAATACAATACTAAATTCAATAATAAATACAAATACTTAAAAAATGATGAAATCTTGGGAGTCAGGCAGTAGCACAACAGGTTAAGCGCACGTGGCACAAGGTCCAGTGTAAGGATCCCGGTTCGAGCCCCCAACTCTCCACCTGCAGTGGGGTTGTGGTGAAGCAGGTCTGCAGGTGTCTTATCTTTCTCTCCCCTTCTCTGTCTTCCCCTCCTCTCTCCATTTCTCTCTGTCCCATCTAACGATGACGACATCAATAACAACAACAATAATTATAACAATAATAAAAAACAAGGGCAACAAAAGGGAAAATAAATATTAAAAAATTTAAAAGATGAAATCTTTTTTAAATTTTTTAATATTTATTTATCCCCTTTTGTTGCCCTTGTTTTATTGTTGCAGTTATTGTTGTTGTTGTTATTGATGTTGTCGTTGAGGTCGTGAGTTCAATCCCCGGCAGCACATGTACCAGAGTGATGTCTGGTTCTTTCTTTCTCTCCTTATTTTTCATCAGTAGATAAATTTTAAAAATCTTAAAAAAAAAAAAAAAAGAAAGATATAAGCTAGCAGTGCATCTCATCTTGCATACATAGTGCCAGGGATTGAACCTACAGCCTCTTGGCCTCTTGCATGCAAGTCATGCCCTCAACTCTACCCAGTGAGCCACCTCTGACTGCTTAAAATCATTTTTCTTCTTCCTGCTAACTTTATAACAGGACAGGCTGGGACAGTGGCCACATGAGTTATAAAGACAACTCTCTGGACTTTACTGGTAATAAATAAAAACTCCTCTTAAGAAACTGCCTCAGTCAGGGGACCAAGGGAGAGGAGACAGAGGAAGGTGTGAACTGGGTGGTCTCATTGCAAGTAAGACTGGGGCACTGCATGGAGGTGCGGAGGAAGGGAGGAGGAGGAGTTCTGGATAGGGGATGGGGAGAGTGGATACTCACAGGTCAAACACCAGGAACATGAAGCTAGAAGACTCGTAGGAATCGATGAGAGTGACTGGGGAAAGAGGCAGAGAGGCAGAGACAGAGATGGAAGGAAGCAGGTGCACGTTAAAGGGACTTTCCCACCCTGAGGCAGCAGTGGGCTGTGACTGGGAAAGAAGGAGAACCAGAGGAGGCCATGGGCTCCCAAGGTTGCCCAGGCTCTGCGGTAGAGCACAGCGGCAAGGAAATGGGACAGAGGCACCTTGGGGGGGCGGGGGGGCGGGGCCGTCAGGAGATGGCTGGCAGCTAACAGGAGGGGGAGTGGAACCTCACTGATATGGGGGTGGCCAGCGACCTGGCGAAGGATATGTGTCTCTCGCCGAGTAGCTTCTCGCACCTCCTCCAGTTGCTCAGAACTCAGCCGTTCGGCTGTCACCTCCATGATCTTCACCGCAAATTCCTGGCCAGTAGCTCGATGAACACAGCGGCGGACCACAGAGCTCACTCCTCTGCCAGAGTCAGACAATGCACACACAGGTCAGGGCCTCCCGCTCCCTCAGTCTCCTCACACCCACCATCTCTCAGGGCCCAGGGAGACAACAGGGGAGCCGCTGAGAGCTCATCCTGGCCTCTAAGAGCTTCGCAGGTGCCTCGGTGAGCAACTTGGGGACTGTCACTGGCCCGCCCTTCACGGCTAAGCCTAGACAAGACCTCCCACACGGAGCCCCAGTACCCATCCCTTGCACTGGAATCCTGCAAGAAGAAAGTAGATGGCCCAAGGCACCCTCCAAATCTTATTCACTTCCGGGTCACCCCATCCAAATTCTACCATTATCTTGAAATACTTCACGTAAGTTTCATGTCATTAGCTAGAACACTTAAGTTGAAACGAGGGAGACCACTGTCTAGGTCCCAAATTTGCCATCAGTTAACGTCCATGTATGTGATTCACTCGCAGCTGCTTTGGCAACTCTGAAATATGCCTCTCCCGGCCCCCCCCCCCCCCCCCAACCAGAGCACAGCTCAATTCTGGCTAACAGTGGTACGGGGGATTGAACTTTGGAGCCTCAGGTATAAGAGTCTCTGCATAACCATTATGCTATCTACCCCCCCCTTTTTTTTCTTTTAGTATTTATGTATGAGAGAGAGATAACCAGAGCTCATATAATGCTGGGGGATCAAACTTGGGACATCACACTTGAGAGTCCACCACCTCCCAGGCTGCAACCCACAATATCTTCAAAAGGCTTTAAAAAGTGGCTGGGAAGGTGGCGTGAGGATAAAGCATTGTATTCCAAAGCGTGGGGTCCTGAGTTTGCTTCCCTGGTATCCATTGTCTCCAAAATTCCTGCTCTCCCAGTTGTTTTGTGTTTTGGTATCTTTGTGTGGCATCTGACAGGATCTGGTGGCGAGGAGATGGCACATTGGTAGCTCAGGGGACTTGCATTCAGGAGGCCCCATTCACTGGCAACGAGAGTTGAGTGATGGTCTGATAAAAATATGTATTAAAATACAGAAGGTGGGAGCCAAGCAGTGGAGCAGCTGGTTAAGCGCACACGTTATGGGATGTAAGGACCTGCGTTCAAGCCCCCCAGTCCCCACTTACAAGGGGAAGCTGCAGGTGTCTACCTCCCATTTCCTTCTCAATGTCTCTCTCTATCCAAAATAAATAAAAACAATATATATATTTTTTTGCCTCCGGGTTATTGCTGGGCTTGGTGCCTGCACTATGAATCCACTGCTCCTGGAGGCTTTTTCCCCCTTTGTTGCCCTTGTCTGTCATCGTTGTTATTGTTGTTGTTGTTGTTGCTGTAATTGTTGTTGAGATAGGTCAGAGAGAAATTGAGAGAGGGGAAGACAGAGAAAGGGAGAGAAAGATAGACACCTGTAGACCTGCATCACCACTTGTGAAGTGACCCTCCTGTAGGTGGGGAGCTGGGGGCTTGGAACTGTATCTGCACCGGTCATTGCGCTTTGTGCCATTTGTGCTTAACCCTCTGTGCTACCGCCCGACCCCCAAAAATAAAATTTATAAGAACACAGTAGTACTCCAGGAGTTGGTGCACTGCTTAGAGCCTTGAACTCTCAAGCATCAGGTCCTGAGTTCTAGCCCAGACATCATATATGCCAGTGTGATTCTCTTGTTCTTATTTTCTCTTTTAGACAGAGACAGAGAGGCAGAAAAAGAAACCACAGCACTGACACTTCCTCAATGCAGTGGAGGCCAGGCTGGAACTTGGGTCATGTACATGGCAAAGCTGTCCACTATGCATGTGAGCTATTTTGCCAGCTATGGACTGGTAAAATTTTTTTTTTTTCTGTAAATTTTTTATTGGATAGAGACAGTCAGAAATTGAGAGGGTAGGGGAAGGTAGAGGGGGGAAAGAGACACTGATTCACCACCTGTGAGGCTTTCCCCCTGCAGGTGGGGACCGGAGGCTCAAACTCAGTTCCTTGAGCACTGTAACATGTGCACTCAACCACCATGGACTGATAAAATCTTTTAAAAATCTTTATTCTCTCTCTGTGTGTATTGTAACTATCAAGTATGGAGTCCTTCTGAATTTGATTCCCCTACGTGCATGTGAGTAAGTTATGCTCTGATTCTCTCCCTCTCATTAATAAATAAATCTTTGTGGCCCAGGAGGTGGCACAGTGGATAAAGCACTGGACTCTCAAGCATGAGGTCACGAGTTCAGTCCCTTGTAACATATGTACCACAGTGATGTCTGGTTCTCTCTCACCTCCTATCTTTCTAATTAATAAGTAAAATCTTGGGAGTTGCGTGGTAAATAAAGATAATTAAAAATAACATTAGGGAGTCGGGCGGTAGCGCAGTGGGTTAAGCGCAGGTGGTGCAAAGGGCAAGGATCGGTGTAAGGATCCCGGTTCAAGCCCCCGGCTCCCCACTTGCAGGGCAGTTGCTTCACAGGCGGAGAAGCAGGTCTGCAGGCGTCTGTCTTTCTCTCCCCATCTTCCCCTCCTCTCTCCATTTCTCTGTCCTATCCAATAACAACGACATCAATAACAACAATAATAACAGCAAAAAAAAAGGGAATATTAAAAATAAATAAGTAAAATCTTAAAAAAAAAAAAAAAAGGAAAAATAAATAAATCATGCCTGAGGCTCCAAAGTCCCAGGTTCCATCCCCCATACCACCATAAGCCAGACCTGAACAGTGCTCTGGTTAAAAAATAAGAAAACAAAACAAAACAAACAAACAAACAAAAAACCAAGAGGCTGGATGGTGGTAGGGTGCATGTTACCATATACAAGGACTCAAATTCAAGCCCCCAGTCCCTGTGTGCAAGGGGGGAACTTCAAGAGTGATGGAGCAGTGCTGCAGATGTCTTTCTCTCTTTTTAAATTTTTATTATTTAATTAATTTATTTATTTTCCCTTTTGTTGCCCTTGTTCTGCAAAAAGACTTTCATGCCCAAGGCACCAAGGCTCCAGGTTCAATCCCCAGCACCACCAGCAACTAGTGCTCTGGCAAAAACAAAACAAGACAAAGCTTAACAGTTTGTTTGTTTGTTTATTTATTTATTTTGCCATCTGGGTTATTGCTGGGATTTGGGGCCTTGTCAACTCCATTCCCAGTGGCCATTATCTTTCATTTTTCCCTGATAGAGGTAGAGAGAAATAGAGGGAGAAAGAGGGACACCTGCAGCACTGCTCCACTACTTGTGAAGCTTCTCCCTTCAGGTGGGGACAAGGGCTTGAATTTGGGCCCCTGTGCCGTCAACCAGATGTGCAATGGGCCAGTTCATAAATTTGCATTTTACAAACAGAACTCCTGATTGGCCCACCCCTCCTTCCCACAAGCTGATTCCTCACCAGTCTTCTCCATTTTAATAACTAGTACTCAAATGCACAAAGTCAACCTTTCCAAGTGATGTTTATTATTTTTCTTTCCTTCCTGGCCTATATGTCCAACCCTTGAGAAAACTGTGCCAAGTCTCGTAGCCTAAGGCTGTGAGCTTTTCTCCAGCTCTATAACCCTAATTCTAATCAAAACTATTCTGGGTGACTCAAGAACTTCCTAATCGGTCTCTTGAATTTCATTCTTGTCTCTCTTCTACTCATTCCCACATGAGCTAGAACGAGCAATGTTCTGGTTTCTTGTATAGAAACAAATAAATAGGGGCCAGGTAGTGGTGCACCTGGTAGAGCACAGGCATTACGATAGGCAAGGTACTGGGTCCGAGCATCCAGCACCCACCTGCAGGGTAAAGTAGTGCTGCAGGTGTCTCTCTATCTCACTCTCCTTTCTCAATGTCTCGCTCTGTACTAATAAATAAATACCACTCTTTAAAATAGAATAAAGGCAAAAGTGTAATAATACATCTGTACTGAGCACTTACCGTGCGTCAGGAAGTTCTAGGCTTACCATATTTTTTTTAAACTTTTTTAAAAAACTTTTTTATATTTATTTATTTATTTATTCCCTTTTGTTGTCCTTGTTGTTTCATTGTAGTTGTTATTGATGTCATTGTTGTTGGATAGGACAGAGAGAAATGGAGACATGAGGGGAAGACAGAGAGGGGGAGAGAAAGACAGACACCTGCAGACCTGCTTCACGGCCTGTGAAGCAACTCCCCTGTAGGTGGGGAGCCTGGGGCTCAAACAGGGATCCTTATGCCAGTCCTTGCGCCTTGCGCCACCTGCGCTTAGCCCAAGCACTACCGCCCGACTCCCAGGATTACCATATTAACTCTCTCCCAAGGAGTTCTTTGTAGTGACGTCCAAGGCAGAATCCATGGCTTACTTTTTTTTTTTTTTTTGCCTCCAGGGTTATTGTTGGGGCTCAGTGCCTGTCCTATGAATCCATTGTTCCTGGAGGCTATTTTTCTCATTTTTGTTGCCGTTGTTGTTATTACCATTGTTGTTGTTGGATGGGACAAAGAGAGACATCAAGAGAGGAGGGGCAGACAGAGAGGGGAAAAGAAACACAGACACCTGCAGACCTGCTTCACCCTTTGTGAAATAACCCCCTGCAGGTGGGGAGCTGGAGGCTTGAACCAGGATCCTTAGGCCAGTCTCTGTGCTTTGTATCACGTGTGCTTATCCTGCTGCTCTATCACCCTAGCCCTCCATAACTTACTTTTTAAAAAATTTCTTTATTGGGAAATTAGTTTTACATTCAACAGTAAACAGCTCACTTATTTTAAAAAGATTTATTTATGGGTCAGGAGTAGAGCAAACACTATTTTGTTTTTGGGTACTCTTTGCAGTTTCACTACTCAGGGATGACTGTTGAAAAAGAAACCACGGGGGTCGGGCGGTGGCGCAGTGGGTTAAGCGCATGTGGCGCAAAGCGCAGGGACCGGCGTAAGGATCCCGGTTCGAGCCCCTGGCTCCCCACCTGCAGGGCCTCATGCCTGAGAGTCTAAAGCTTTACCACTGCGCCACCTCCCGGGCCACCATGGACAGTACTAATGCTTCCTCCTCCCTTGTCCATGACCCACCCCCTCCCCATCTGTACACAGAATAAAAAAATCTGGCTGGAGAAGCCTCCCGATGGTGTCATGCATATAGAAAGCCTCAGTCAATCCCTCACCACCTTGTTAAAAAGAGAATAATAATAAAGTGTGTGTGTGTGTGTGTGTGTGTGAGAGAGAGAGAGAGAGAGATGCCAGAGCACCACTTGATCACGAGGTGCTAGAGACTGAAGCAGTGGCCCTCATGCATTAAAAGGCGCTATTATTATAATTTTGCCTCCAGGGTTATTGCTGGGCTTGGTGCCTTCACTACAAAGCCACTGCTCCTACTGTCATTTTAGTTTTTTCTGTTTTACTGGGTAGAACAGAGAGAAATTAAGAGAGATGGGGAAGAAAGAGAGGGGGAGAGGAAGACAGACACCTGCAGACCTGCTTCACAAGAAGCTTCTGAAGTGACTACCTTGCAGGTGGGGAAACGGGGGCTTGAACATGGATCCTTTTGCAGGTCCTTGCACTTCATACTATGTGCGCTTAACCCAGTGTGCCAGCACCTGACTCCCTTTCAGAAGGCATTTCTTCTACCCACGTAGCTGCTTCCCTATTTACTTTTCAATTATTTATTTATTTTATTGGATAGAGAAATCTAGAGGGAAAGGGGAAACAGAGACAGACACCTACAGCATTGCTTCGCCCCTTATGATGCTTTCCCCCTGCATGCGGAGACCAGGGGTTTAAACCTGGGTCCTGTGCATGGTAACGTGTACGCCCAACCAGGTGCACCATCACCCGGCTCCTGGCCCCCTATTTATCTACCTTTAAACTGTGAGTGTGAGAACGAGAAAGACCAGAGCCCCGGTCTGGTCTGTTGTTTATGTTTACTGTCACTGCTGTGCAGTGCTGCGGTGCCAACCCAGGCAGGGGCTCCACTGAGTCACCGCCCCCCAGGTAGTAGGATTTAAGACCTACTCTTTTTTTTTTTTTGCCTCCAGGGTTATTGCTGGGGCTCAGTGCCTGCACTACTACAAATCCACTTTCCTGGAAGCTATTTTTTTCCCCTTTTGTTGCCTTTGCTGTTTATCGTTGTTATTGTTGTCACTGTTGAATAGGACAGAGAGAAATGGAGAGAGGAGGGGAAGACAGAGAGGAGGAGAGAAAGACAGACATCTGCAGACCTGCTTCACCACCTGTGAGGTGACCCCCCTGAAGGTGGGGAGCCGGGGGCTCGAACCAGGATCCTTACAGCGGTCCTTGAGCTTTGCTCCATGTGCGCTTAATCCATCATGCTACCGCCCTCCCCAGGATCCACTCTTATTTCCAACTTACAACAGAACAACGGAGCTAGCTTAGCTGATCCTCCACTAGTCTCCTGCATTTTAATAACTAGTACTCAAATGTCGCTAGCTCCTGGATCACAGAAATGTCGGTCAGAAGCTGCTTGAAACCACTAGTTTCACTAATTTTTTATTATTATTGTTGTTGTTATTGATGTCATAGTTGTTAGACAGGACAGAGAGAAATGGAGAGAGGAGGGGAAGACAGAGAGGGGGAGAGAAAGACAGACACCTGCAGACCTGCTTTACCCTCTGTGAAGCGACTCCCCTGCAGGTGGGGAGCCGGGGGCTCAAACCAGGATCCTTATGCTGGTCCTTGCGCCTCGCGCTCAACTAGTTTCACTAATTTAAAAGTCAAATTCCATAAGTGCCCATAAAGCCAAATTCCATAAAGCCCTGCACATATTTAATGTCTCTCTCCATCTTCACTCCACCCCCTCTCCCCACTCTTCCTACATCCCACCCACCAAGGGCTCCTATCTGTTGCTTGTATCTCGCCTCAATCAGGCCTTTGCACTTGCTGTGTTCTCTGCCGCAGTCTGCAAACAGAACACACCTATTCGATCTCTTCCTTCAAGTTCCAGCTGCATGAAGTCCTCTTCCTGTACTGCTCTACAAATTAGTAATTTCCTCCGGAGCCCATGTGCTGATCTTTATCTTGCTTTTGTGTTCACTGTCTCAACCACTAGAATTAACTTCAGGAGAAGAGTAACCTTTCTCCAGTGATCGGCACCGTCCACCTAAGCCAATGTATGTGCTTAGGAAATCTGGAATGAACAAATACACCTGCCGCTGCTTCCCTGGGGGAGGTCGTCCTGAGCCTGTGTGCTGCTGAACTCCTTTTTTTTAAAATTTATTTTTAAAAATAATTTATTTCTTTATTGGGGAATTAATGCTTTATATTCAACAGTAAATACAATAGTTTGTACATGCTGAACTCCTACTCATCCCTCAAGACCCAAATCTCAGCCCCTTCTGGGAAGCTGTGGTTTTCTGAGATCCCAGAGCACATCATGCAGCTAACACTGGCTGGTACTCGCTGAGTATTTCATGCATACATAAATGAACACAGTAAGTGCTGGCTGTATGAGTAGCAAGTGTGTGTGTGTGTGTGTTGAGAGCTGGCCTGAAATAAGAGCCTAGTCTCCAAGTATTTCTCCACTAACCAGTGACCCTCCCCATTCAGAACTCTCCAGTCCTCAGATGGCACTGTGGACCATGGCTAGGACCCATCTTTTGCTTTTTATCATTATTATATATATTTTTTATCAGTCCACTGCTCAGTTCTGCCTTGTGGTGGAGATGGGGATTAAACCTGGGACCTCAGAGCCTCTGGTATGCACATTTTCTTTTCTGCATGCGCATTACGCTATCGCCCCAGTCCAGGGCCCAACTTCTCTGGATCTCGATTTCCCTGCCCTGGTCTTGACATGGGAGCCCTGGGCTGGATGGCGGCGCCCCTGGTCGAGGGCACCGGAGCTCAAGCCGCAGGTGTCCCCCGCCACCTCCCGGGTGGAGTTTCGCAAGCTGTGAAGCAGAGTGCTGCAGGGGTCTCTGTCCCCCCCCAATTTTTCTCTATGCAAAGAAAATAAATCATTTTCTTAAACTAAAGGAAGAAAAACACACCCGGGACCCCGAAAAGCCAGATCCACCCTAGGAAGGGGCTCTGCACACACAGCGGCGGCCAAGGCCAGAGGACGCGATGGCTGAGGCCCGACTTGGCCCCGCGCCCGCCGAACGCGCACCGACCGCCCTTCAGGCAGGGCCGCCGCGGCAGTTTGGTTTCGGGGGCGCCGGGCGCAGCCTCACCTGCCAATGACGTCCTTGGGGTCGTACTTCTGGTAAAACTCCTTGGCGGCGGCCCAGTCGGGCAGCTCATCCTCCGGCCCCACGTCCAGCGTCATCCTGAAGGAGCCGGCGGCCTGCGTGGAGGACACGGACGGCTGAGAGGGCAGGGAGGCCCACAGGGTCTGGGAGGACGCGCATAGCGGTTCGCGGAGGCGCAGCCCTTGCGGGTGGGGCGCCAGGGTCCTGGGGGGTGGGGGGGTGGGAAGGGGAAGGAGCAGGACTGGGGGACCCCGCGAAAGGGCCCGGGGAGTGGGAGGGGTGACAGGGCTGGGAGGGGAAGGGGAAAGGGAGGCGCGAAGGCTGGGGCACTCGGTGGGCGGCTGTTGCTGCGCAGGCGCACTTGGGAAGGTAGTGGGAGGGGGCGCGGGGTCTCGCGCAGGCTTACCCCCGGGAGCAGGGGGAGAGGCCGGGCACAGCGGAGCCGCAGTCCCGAGGTTCGTCTCCAGTACTCTATCTCTGGGAGGCACCGGCAGCCTCAAGCCACGCCTTCATCCTGTGCACCAATGGCCAGCGCCACCCGAAAACTGACGTTCAAAACCCCTTTCAATTGGAAACTGGCCATCCAATAGAAAGTCGAAAGCTCCGAGGCTGGCGCTGGGACTGGAGCTCCGAGTATCCTATGAAGATCCTGTGAGGGCGGGGCCTCAAGGGCGACTAATCAGTATACGGCATCTGTGAGGTGCCTGATATCTGATTGGACTGGAAAACTAGAATGGGACCCGGAACTCACTACCCAAAAGGCAGACTTCAGGCTAGCCAGGTGGTAGGACTCGCTGCTCAGTTGACTCCCAGACATGGGCATGGCCTTTGGCATTCCCGCCTGAATTCGTTTTTATTTTGTATGAGCGGTCTGTCCAAAGCACCTGCCATGAGGGTGAGGCTGCAGCTTTTAAAATGTCCATAAACTGTAACTTGAACCGCAACTCTCCATGGTGCCTTGTGGTTTGTTCCTCCTCTTGAACAGCTCTTAGTTCGGAAATCACGAAGTAGCTAGGCAAGACCTTCAGCTTAATCTCAATGGCTCAGCTGTAACAATGTATATTTAGAAAAGCGCGCGAGCGCGGGGGTGGGGGTAGATAGCAAAGTGGCCATGCAAAGAAATTGATGCCTGAGGCTCCAAAGTCCTAGGTTCAATCCCTTGCACCACCATAAACCAGAGCTAATCAGTGTTCTGGTAAAAAAAAAAAAAAAAAAAAAAAAAAAAAAAAAAAAAGGGGGGGGGGAGTCAGGCGGTAGCGCAGTGGGTTAACCGCAGGTGGCGCAAAGCACAAGGACCAGCGTAAGGATCCGGGTTCGAACCCCTGGCTCCCCACCTGCAGGTGAGTCGCTTCACAAGCAGTGAAGCAGGTCTGCAGGTGTCTGTCTCTCCCCCTCTCTCCACTTCTCTCTGTCCTATCCAACAACGACATCAGACATCAATAACAATAATAGCTACAACAATAATAAAACAAGGGCAACAAAAGGGAATAAAGGAAAAAAAGCACATAATGTGATTCAATGCTAAGATAGATGAATCTAGGGCGCTGGGAGGTAGCTTACGTGGTAGAACATACACTTTAGCCTGCTCAAGGGCACCAGACGAAGGAGAAACCGAACCAGCTGTCCCTCTCCTTTTCTCAGCCAGTCTTACTTTTGGGGATATCTCTACTGGAAGCGGTGGAATCGTGCAGGTGCAAAATTCCAGTAAAGCCCTGGTATATATGAAGAGTACTGTAGATTTTTAATTTTTTATAAAGTTTTTCTTTTTAAGAATTTATTCATGAGAAAGATAAAGAATCAGAGAGCACTCTGGTACATGTGCTGCCGGGTATTGAACTCGGGACCTCATGGTTGGGAATCCAGTGCTTTATCCACTGCGTCACCTCCTGGACCATGATTTTTAATTTTTTAAAAATTATTTTTGCTTATTGGATAGAGACAGCCAGAAATAAGAGGGAGAGAGACAAAGAGACACCTACAGCCCTGATTCACCACTCACAAAACTTTGCCCCTGCAGGTGGGGACTAAGAGCTTAAACCTGGGTCCTTGAGCATAACATTTGTGCATCACTACCTGGCCCCAAAGAGTACTGTAGATTTTTTTTTTTTTACTGAAGCACTGCCCAGCTCTGGATTATGGTGGTGTGGGGGATTGAATTTGGGAACCTGACATGAGAGTCTGTTTGAATAACCATTATGCTACCTACCCCACCCTGGATTAGATTTTTTTCCCCTTAATAAGTGACCAAGGGGCTGAGTGGTGGGGCACCTGGTTGAGCATACACATTACAATGTACCCTTGTATTGTAGGGACCTGGGTTTGAGCCCCTGGTCCCCACTTGCAGGGGAAAGCTTTGTCAGTGGTAAAGCAGTGCTGCAGGTGTCTCTCTCCTTCTTTCCTCTTGATTTCTGGCTGTCTCTATCCCATAAATATAGTAAAAAAAAAATAATAAGTGACCAAAGTCACTTAAGGGGTGGTGACATAGTTCATCTGGAGTGTGCTGCTTTGCTATGTGTGTAAGCCAGGTTTAAGTCTGGCCCCCAATGCGTTGAAGTAAGTGTGTGCACTTCACTATGCACAAGGACATGGGAGCAGCATGCAAGGGGGAAGCCTCATAAGCAGTAAACCAGTGCTGTGGTGTCTTATCTTTCCTTCACTAACTGGAGAAAAAAAGTGTTTTGGGGGTGGGATGGACAGGAGATAGCATAATGGTTATGCCAAAAAAGTCCCATATCTGAAGCTTAAGATTCCCGGTTCAGGAGTCGGCGGTAGCGCAGTGGGATAAGCTCACATGGTGCAAAGCGCAAGAAATGGTTAGGATCCCAGTGCAAGCCCCCGACTCCCCACCTGCATGGGAGTCAGTCGCTTCCTAGGTGGTGAAGCAGGTCTGCAGGTGTCTGTCTCTCTTCCTCTCTGTCTCCCCCTTCTCCCTCAATTTCTCTGTCTCTATCCAATAACAAATAAAAAATTAAAAAAAAAAGATTCCTGACTCAACTCTCAGCAACACCAAAAACCAGAGCTGAGGAGTATTCTGGGGGAAAACAAACAAGAAGAGAAAAAACACCAAACTACTAAAAAATCTTTGTATTTTAAAATACTTTATTTAATAATGAAGAGAAACAATCAGATATAATTCTGGTACATGTGCTGCTTGAGATCAAACTCATGACTTCATGCTTGAGAGTCCAGCACCTTATCCACTGTGACGCCTCCTAGACCACTTAAAAAATGTTTCTGAGGCCAAGTTAATATCTTAGTGTGTAAAGCATATGTCTTAACATTCATGAGGTCCTGCATTATTTCCCAGGCACTACATAGGGGCACTGCATGTGGTGGAGCAATGCTTTAGTGTCCATTTCCTGCTTAAAAAAAAAAAATGCAGGAAGGGAGGAGCACAGCATGTGGGTTTATTCCTAGTATCTCATTTAAAAAGTTTCTGCCGGCCAGCTGTTGGTGCACCTGGTACAACATACATTAGCATGCATACATATGTAAGGTCATGGGCTCAAAGTTCCTGGTAGTTGGGGCAGAGGGGAGCTTGAAAAGTGTTCAAATAGGGATGGGAGTAGATAGAATTGTTACGCAAAGAGACTCATGTCCGGCTCCAAAGCTCCAGGTTCAATCCCCCACACCACAAGCCAGAGATGAGCAGTGCTGTTTACAAAAAAAAAAGTTCAAATAGTGCTACAGGTATCTTTCTCATTCTTCCTTTTCTTTTTTCACCTCCAAGGCTATCACTAGGGTTCGGTGCCTGCACTTTGAATCCTGCTGCTGCGGATTTTTTTTTCTTCTATTTTTTGGATAGGATGGAGAGAAATTGGAGAGGGGAAATAGAAAGACCCCGGTAGACCTGCTTCATTGCTTGTGAAGTGACCCTCCCCCTGCAGGTGGGAAGCTGGGGCCTCTAACTGGGATCCTTGGGTGGGTCCTTGTGCCTCGTATCATGTGCGCTTAAGCCAGTGTGCCACCGCCAGCAGAGACAGAGAGAAATCGAGAGGGTAGGGGAAAATACAGAGGGAGAGAGACAGACACCTGCAGCCCTACATCACCACTTGTGAAGCTTTTCTCCTGCAGGTGGGGGCTAGGGGCTTGAACCCAGGTCCTTGTGCACTGTAGCATGTGCATTCAACCAGGTGTGCCACCACCACCTGGCCTTACCTCCTTCCTACTCAATTTCTCATATCAAAAAAATTCCTATAAAAATCTACTGTTACCCTACTGTCCATATCACATCCCACACCACACACACACAAAAAAATTCATAATCTCTATATGTGGTTCCATTGTGAAGTCAAATTTTGAGAACCACTTCCCTATATGGTGAAATCTAGCCTCTGGGACAATATGTGTAAAAAGAATTCTCTTCAGTTTTTCCTCTTAAACACTGAAGATACCCATTGTGTTTCTCCTCCCCCTCTACTTTTCTTTTCACTGTGAAAAGTCTTTTTTTCCCTTCTAGATGCTCTATTGGTATCAAAATTGTAATAGTAGCCCCAAAAATTCCATTCCCAGGGTCTGTGTACTCCAAAAAATGTAAAGATGGTTACAGCAGCAGGATTTACAAAATCCCCAAACTGAAAATTTACCCACCTTTAAGTACATACATTTTTAATATATTCATGCTGTGAAATACTATACAGCAATGAAAGATGTGCAATATCAAAGACTGATAGATCTACACTGATGGGTCTCACAAAATAAAAGCCACAAGAGAAAGGCCAGCAAAACAGCTCACTGGCTTTCCATGTATTTGTGACCCAGATTTGAGCCTGGCCTCCACCACAGCGAAGTGTGTGTTGGTGCTATGGTCTCTCATTTTCTGCCTGTCTCTAGCTTAAGAATAATAGGGGGGTCGTGGTCTGGGAGGTGGCGCAGTGGCTAAGGCACTAGACTCTCAAGTATGAGGACCTGAGTTCAATCCCCGGCAGCACATGTACCAGAGTGATGTCTCTTTCTCTCTCTCTCTCTCCTTTCTCATAAATAAAATCTTTAAAAAATAATAATAGGGAGGCCATTATTGTTGTTATTGATGTTGTTGTTGCCGAATAGGACAGAGAGAAATGAAGCGACTCCCCTGCTGGTGGGGAGCCGGGGGCTGGAACCCGGATCCTTAAGCTGGTCCTTGCACTTCACGCCATGTATGCTTAACCCGCTGTGCTACTGCCCGACTCCCCCCAAAATACATATTTTCATGAGAAAGAAAACTGAAGATCAGAACAATGCTGTTCTGGCTTATACTGGTGCTGGGGACTGAACCTGGGATGTTAAGTCTTTTGCATAATCATTATGCTATCTCCCCAGCCCTCTATTTCATAACATTCAAATCCAAAAGCAAAGTTAAACTACATTTTAGAAATAAGGGTGGTAGCTACCTGTAGGAAGAAGAAAAGGAATGACTTGGGAGTGGTATTGCTGGCCAAGCTCAACTTGTTGACTGGATGATGTTTTCTTCAGATGGTTGCTTTAACTTACTGAGTTGTACATATTTCAAATACTTTCCTGTAATTTAATTTCTCAGTTTTAACAAAATATCAAAATATACAGGTTGGCTGTTGCTGTTATTCAATCTTTCACTCCCCTCTGCGGTCTGGATTGAAAAGTACAGGCTGAAACTCAGTCCTGTCATCAACTGGTACATTTACCTGGGGAATCCTCTGCCCATCTTCTCAGATATAAAACTAAACTAATGGTACCAACTACTAAGTTTCTATCAGGATGGAAAGAGTTAAAAATACAGCTTGGAACATAGTAAATAGTAAGTAGCTACTGCTACTGATTTTGGCGTTGGGGTCTTTGCTGGTGTATAAGACACAAGTTGGTGTCTTCTCAGGGGTCAGGCGGTAGCGCAGCGGGTTGAGTGCACCTGGCGCAAAGCGCAAGGACCAGCGTAAGGATCCCCATTCGAGCCCCCAGCTCCCCACCTGCAGGGGAGCCGCTTCATAAGCGATGAAGCAGGTCTGCAGGTGTCTTTCTCTCCCTGTCTTCCCCTCCTCTCTCCATTTCTCTGTCCTATACAACAACATCAATAACAATAATAAAACAACAAGGGCAACAAAAGGGAATAAATAAATATTAAAGAAAAAGGAAAAAAAAGGGGGGGAGAAAAAACCTCCAGGAGCAGTGGATTCATAGTACAGGTACCAAGCTCCAGTAAACCTTGGAGGAAAAAAAAAAAAAACAACAAAAAACTTAAAAGTTGTTGTCGTGGTCTGGGAGGTGGCGCAGTGATAAGGCTTTGGACTCTCAAGCATGAGGTCCTGAGTTTGATCGCCAGCAGCACATGTGCCAGAGTGATGTCTGGTTCTTTCTCTCTCTTCCTATCTTTCTCAGTAATAAATAAATCAAATATTTTTTTTTTTAAAAGTTGGTGTCTTCTCAAAAAAGACAACTTTCAGAAAGAAAGACTGAGTAAAAAATGAAAACAACTTCTCTTGAAGGTCCTACCTATGTAAGGGCAATGCACATTTCTGGTATCAAATACTCCATGTGGCTCTCACCGAGGGCCCAGGAAAAGCATGGGGGAAATGATCAGACATGACCATTGTACACTAAAAAAAGACTTTTATTACAAAACAAATTCTAATAAAATCAGGCCTGGTCTTCAACCCCACCTTCAGGTAGGTCCTAGGGTGGGGCAGATGGGGCAGGGCGCGCAGGGATATGGGGCACTGAAAGAAGAGAGCAGGCTGACCTCCCCCCATCAGTCTCCAGCTGCTGTCTCATTTTAGATAGGGCTTTGAGAGGCACCATCCTTCTAGCCAGGAAGTCCCACTGCTGGCACTATCATGGCACACTGTGGGATCCAGGAGGTCTTGGCTGATTTTTAGCAGAGGGTACACCAAGGGTCACTCAGCTTGGGCGATGGCATAGGAGAGCAGCCACAGCAGCAGAGGGCCCAGGAGGAGGACCATAAGCCAGACAGCAAAGCTGGCTAGGATGAACCTCCGAGCCCGGGCCGCCCAGTGCACTGCCTCCTCGGACCGGCCTGCCTTATGCCGCTCTTCAGCCTGTGGAGGCAGTGTTTGAGTTAGGTTGCAGCCTTGCATCGCCCCAAAGTGACCATTGCCCCCATCCACTCCTGTCCCTGCTCTAGCTCAAAGACCAAGCCTTCTATACCTCCGTGTCTGTTTACCTGCCCACTCTGCTCTACCTGCTTTGCAGAGTGGTCATTACTAGCTGACAAGATCACATGTAGGGAAGCATTTTTTTTTTTTTTAACCAGAACACTGTTCAGTTCTGGCTTATGGTGGTGCAGGGATTGAACCTGGGATGTTGGATGCTCAGGCATGAGAGTCTGTTTGCATAACCATTATGCTATCTACCCTCCACCAGGAAGAACTTTTCAAGTCTACTAGTCCCTATCCTTTCTCTCTCTTAAACCACTAGAGTTTCTCCCATTTATGACTCCTCTGGTCCCTTTTTGGACTTTCCCAGATAGAATGCAGAGAGGGAGGAACAGAAACAGGAAAGACACCATGGTATTGCTGGTGAAACTTCCGTTTACACCGTGGTCTCATGTGGCCAGAGGTCTGAGCCTAGGTCTCTGCACATTGCAAAGTATGTTCTCTACCAGGTGAGCTACCCCTACCCTTTCTTTTCTAAATTTTATTAGTGATTTAATATTGATTTATGAAATTACATGTCAACAGGGGTACAATTCTACACTCTGCCCACCACAGAGTTCTGAATTCCCAGTCCCCCCACTGCACGTCATTGCAGTTCTCCTAAGGTTGCAGACAGGGGCCAACCATCGTCTCTACAACGATCTGCCTACATTTTGTACATGATTGCCACCTTTTTCTTCCAGGTCCAGTCCCCTCTACCCCTCCAAGCCACTCATGACACCATATTACTATATCCAAATATCCCCCCCCCCCCCCCCCCGCTTTCCCTCCTCTCTCTGGGTGCTAATGGATCTGGACTTCAAAGACCTCATCATCTTCCTCCTCCTACTTCTCTACTGCTGGGAGTACCAAGGTTGTTTTTGGGTTGAGGGTTCCTACCCTTTCCTACTCATCCCTGACTCATTCAGAACTTGTAACTTGTGGCAAGAA
The DNA here is from genome assembly GCF_950295315.1 of Erinaceus europaeus. Lineage (NCBI taxonomy): Eukaryota > Metazoa > Chordata > Mammalia > Eulipotyphla > Erinaceidae > Erinaceus > Erinaceus europaeus. Next base: position 19,222,849 of record NC_080176.1, on the reverse strand, counting down.
ACAGCATAGATGATATTTCACTTGTGTCCAGACAACATCCCATTTTCATTAGTGCAGTGAGCATCATCATTGCAAAATTTTCTTTGTATAGTTTTGCCCTATAAAGCCCAGAAATTCTTGTAGTAGTATTCGTTTCTGAGGGTTAGAACACAAGTAGGGTAGAGAAAATTTCAGCATGTTTAACTTAGCCTTTGTGCACATTCAAGAGAACATATCCTTCCCCCCCCCTTTTTTTTTTTCTATTTTAGTTGAAAGGACAGAGAGAAACTGAGAGGGGAAGAGGAGAGATAGACAGTGTGCAAGGACCCGGGTTTAAGCCCCTGGTCCCTACCTACAGGGGAAAAGCTTCACAAGTGGTGAAGCAGGGCTGCAGGTGTCTGTCTCTCTCCATCTCCCCCCTCCATTCTCAATTTCTATCTCAAAAAAAAGGGGGGGAGAGGGGAGATAGCATAATGGTTATACAAAGAGACTGTCATGCTTGAGGCTCCAAGTCCCAGGTTCAATCCCGTGGCCCACCACAAACCACAGCTTAGCGCTCTGGAAAAAAAAAGGGGGGGGGGGGGGCTGGGTGATAGTGCAGTGGGTTAAGCACTCATGGCACAAAATGCAAGGACTGGCTTAAGGATCCCCAGTTCGAGCCACCAACTCCCCACCTGAGGGGGGTTGCCTCACAAAACAGTGAAGCAGGTCTGCAGGTGTCTTTCCTCCTATCTTCCCATCCTCTCAATTTCTCTGTCCTGTCCAACAACAGCTATAATAACAATAACAACCACCACCACAATAAGGGCAACAAAATGGGGAAAATAGCCTCCAAGAGCAGTGGATTCATAGTGCTGGCACCGAGCCCTGGAGGAAAAAAAAAAAACTTGCAGACCTGCTTTAACGCTCGTGTGTCTCTGCTGCATGTGTGGAATAGGGACTTGAACCCAGGTCCTTCTGCATGTTGTTATGTGTGCTTAACCAGGCACACCACTGCCTGACCACCCCACAAAGTGCAGTTTCTACAATGTGTTTTGAAGTTGTGAAGCTCTCAAAAATCCCAGTTTCTTCCACTCTTTGCTCTAGTTATTGCTAAGCTCTCTCCTGTCTTACCCATTCCAATTCAACCCCTATGTACACAGGCCTGTGAAAGCTGAAACACAAATCTGATCATATCATTCATTCTCTCCAAAAACCCTCTAGGGAATCTTTACATTCTATTCCCCCCCCCCCACACACACACACACACACACATAGTTCAGCTGCTCAGCTCTGGGCGATGGTGGAATGAAAATGAACCTGGGCCTCTTGTGACTTGGGCTGTTGTACTTCTGATGGCACTATCCCTCTGGTCCATCGAGTCCCCACACTTTCAAGATCAAGTTGAAGCTACCTGATATGACACTAAGGGCCTCAGGACTCTGCCCTGACCGAGCCAAATCTAAACTTAGTTGCACATAGACTTTACATATAGACTGCTCACTTTCCCTGGAATGTCCTTTGCTCCATCTTTAAGGTAAATACTTTCCAGTTTGTTTTTTTTAAATATATAGGGCTGCGAGAAATTGAAAGGCGGGAGGGAAAGACAGTTTTGAAAGAGACACAACCTGCTTCATCCATCACTCATGAGGCATCTCTCCTGTAGGTGGGGAGCAGAAGTTCAAACCCAGGTCCTTGCGCACGCACCCAGGTAACACGTGCACTCAACTGGGTACACTGCAGCCCAGACTTCTCCATTCTCACTTATCTTTTGATTCAACTATGGTCCCCCTGACGCCCAGAAGCCATGTCTTATTTCTGGCACTAGGCCAGCCCAGAGCCAAGTCCTAACAGGTACTTAGTAGATAGTTCTGATGTAAGAAAACACTACCTAACTACACCCACTGCTGTTCCCACAGGAATCATTGTCCTCACCTTGATGGCAAACACAAGGGCCACAACTCCCAGGCAGGAGCAGCCACAGATAATGCTAGCAGCTGCCAAGCTGCGGAGGCGGAACCAGCAGCAGCGGACGGGGGATGGAGAACGAGCAACTTCTGTGTTGTACAAGATCCCCACTGCCTTCTCCTCGTCCTCCATCACCTGTGGGCGACAGTCATGGTACCTGTGAGCCCAAACAAGTGCTTAGTCTGGGCTTGCTCTCCACCCCTTCCTCTGACCCTGTCCTCATGGCCTCACTCAGCTCTCAGGAATGCCGCCTGACTGCAGAAACCCTCTAGTGACTCAGAGCAAGAGAGGAAATGTGTATCTGGAATCCGCCTTCTGAAGAGTCAAGTCTTTAAAGCCAAGGGCAGAAAACACAGCATTATCTACTTGGACAAGTAGGAAGAAGCAATGCGACACACAATGACAAGTTTTCAGGAAACACAAGCATTTCAAAGGCTGCTAGGAACCCGAGACTGTCCAACTCACTGAGCTGAAACTGCACTTCAAAAAGATCCTAAATTCTCTATAGGGACACGGAGGGCCAAGAGAGTAACACCCCAAGACCCCTAGAGCCTGCACCCTCCAAGCAGAGCCACCATTCCATGTGAAAATAGTTCTGGGGGGGAGCCTGGGAGGTGGTACAGAAGATAAAGCACTGGACTCTCAAGCATGAGGTCCAGAGTTCAATCCCTAGCAACAACACATGACTAGAGTAATTCTCTGGTTCTCTTTCCCTCTCTCCTACTATCCCTCTCATTAACAAAAAGTTCTGCGGAGTAGACTTTTTTATAGTTGAGGGAAAAGAATCCCAACAATCTTTACTCTTCAAAGTGGAGTCTCATCTCTTTTGCTATGCTGACTCCACACCATCTCGTCTCTCCCTAACCAAGGCCACAGAGCAGACTAAGCGTGTCTGGATGACCTCACCCCCACGAGACCTGCATGGTGGCGCCTATCTGAACAGGTCTCACCTACTTCTGGAGTCCTCTAAAGTCCACTTCCTCCCCCCCCCCCCCCCCCAGAGCACTGCTCAGCTCTGGCTTATGGTAGTGGAGGGGATTGAACCTGGGCCTTTGGAGTCTCAGGCACAAGAGTGCATAACCATTACGATCTACTCTCCACCCCTAAATTTCACTTTTCTAACTTCATCTTCAGCCATTTCCCTACATCCTAATGAAAATCAGATCTGCAGGCTCTGGGTACAAACAAGGATAGAAAGAGTAACAACAACAAAAAAAAGACAAGCAGAACAGAGCACGATAAATAAAGGTCACAAAACTGAATATGGAGAACTCCAAATGAGGTGATGGGTGACAGGGTGAGAACACAGGCGCAGGACTCAGAGACTCGAGCTCAGAGGAAAGGTAAAAACAAATTGAGCTCTTACCTGGCTATAGGTCTTGAGGGGCTGTGAGTTTCGGCTCCTGCCTCGGGTTTGATTTGGCTTGGGTGGAGGTGGAACTGACTCAGGGAGCCAAGCCAATCCCCGCCCCTGGTGTGGGGGGGTAGAACTGGGTGGCCAGCAAGCACCTGAAGGGGCCCAGGAGCTCAGAGGGGGTGTGGCTGACTGAAACCAGTTTGGCTAGACTGGAGGAAACCAAGGCAGAGGAGAGGATGGATTAACTGGAGGGAGGATGCCTGCCTTCAGGAAAAGGAGTGAAAGTACCTGAGCATGGATGAGAGAGAGAGAGAGAGAGAGAGAGAGGGAGAGAGAGAGAGGAAGAGAGAGCACTCTGAGGGGACAAGACCAGGAACTGAGGGGATAAGAAGAAAATGAGAAGCATGAAACTAAATCATTCTTTTAAAAAACAAGCTTTCAGGATGGTCACCCTACCAGAAATGGATATCTGTCAATCTTTCATCTTTATGGGTGCATTTCTACTTCAGAGACATACAATTCTGGGTGAGAGAACAGGAATGAGGTGAAAAACGATGCCCATTTCCCACCCAACCCTTCACCAGACCAGAAAATCAGAAGCCTCCTTACGCGGATGCTCATACAGAAACTAAGTTTATTATTTTTTCTTCTTAAAAAAAAAAAAAAAAACCTCATTGTAGAGAAGCCCCTCCCCCTTCCCCTAAGGGCGGGGGAGGGGGCTTGAAAGATAGCCGGGGAGTCAAGTACAAGGGGGTGGGGACAGAAACTATCTTGCCACCCTTTAACACTGCCCAGCCACATGGGGTGGAAGGGAAGGGGGTCAGTGAAGAGCCCCGTTTCCACGACAACCAGTTGCCTACCCCCTACTTTGGTGGGAAGGGAGAAGGCCCCTATGTCTCCATGGAGGTTTGTTTCCCCCTCAAAAGACTTCAAGTAGTGGTTAGCAGAGCCAGGCCTGGTTGTGGAGGGAGAGGGGCCATGGTGGGAAGCCCGGGAGGAGGGCAGGTCACTCACGTCTTGGCCTTCCGGCCTCTGTGACTAACAGCAGGGCTAGTCAAGTGGGAAGGGGCACTGCTGCGCAGGATGCGCTGGTCCCCTTGGTTGATGACCCCAACAAGCCGGCGGGGGCCAGGTCGTCGGCGAGGGGTCTCATCCCCCTCCTCCTCCTCACCGGAGGCTTCAGCCTCAGATTCCTCTACTGAACCCTCTGGCCCAAGGGGACTATGTGGCTGCAGACGACCCCTCTTTGCCAGCCCTGGTCCCCCGCCGAGTGGGGCCCCTGCCCGCTTGCGAGGCACCTTCTCTGTTTCTAGTGGGGGTACTAGAGACCCTGGACGCAGCCGGGTGGAACGCAGTTTCGGAGCTAAAGAGACCATGGGAGGCGTCAATTCTAACCCGCCTGGGCTGCTCTCTGCCAAATCCAGGTCATCTTGAATCACGGCCACCACCGTGGACCCTTCACCCTTCCGTCCCCGGACTCCCTCAGTTTCAAGTCGTAGTCGGGCCAGGCGGGTGAGGGGACGGCTTCCATCCTCATCAGAGGAACTGCCCTCACTCTCCGCCTGGCCCTGGAGTTGCCGCCTCCTTCCCAATCCACAACTCTCCAGGACAGAGGAGCTGTCACGGTCCAAGACAGGGAGCTGGCTGGGACGAGGTGATGGTGGATTCTTGGGTGGCCGGCCTCGCTTCCGCTTGGGTGGGGATGTTGAAATGGTGAGATTGGTGACAGTGTTGGCCACAGGAGCAGTGGGGCTAGACAGCAGTGGCGGAGGGGGTGGTGGTGGTGGTGGTGGCAGGGGCGGGGGAGGAGGTGGTGGTGATGGGAGTGGCTGTGTCCGACTCTCCAAGCTGCCATCCCCTGGAGAGAAAGTGGTTCCAGGAGTAGGCAACTCTCGAGCCTTAGGGGGCCGCCCACGCCTTTTCTTCTCCACAGGTGAGAGGATGATGGGCTTAGGTCTATGAGCTGACCGGGGCCTTAGGGGCTGGGGTGAAGGAACACGCTGGGGTTCTGGGACAGGCTCTGCGACAGTCAGGGTTTCAGCTGCAGGGACCGAGTCAGCTCCGTTGGTTTTCCCCTTGGAGGTGGACAGAGGTGCATCATCTACCCCTCGTCTAGCATCTGCGGGAGATCTATTCTTCTTGGGAGGCCTGCCCCTCCGACGCTTCACAGCAGGGGGAGTGACGGCAAGCAGTGTCCCTTCCCCGTTCTCTGGACTGCTCCCACCAGGAACCCCCAACTCAATGCGGCGGCGAGCTATGTAGGGCTGCTGGGTTGGGGTGGGCAGTGTGGATGGGGGAGCAGCTTTGCAGGGTCCACTGGTGTGAGGTGAGAACTCTGGCCCCGACGTGCTGCGGGCAGATGGACTTCCCGGGCAGGCCCCAGGCACTAGGACACTGGCCGCTCCCCGATGCTGTCGCCGCCGCCTCACCAGCTCTTTCTCCTCCACCACAGTCACTAGGCGTCCTGGGAGCTTTCGAAGCACTTTGGGTCCTGGAGGCTGCCCATGCTGGCCAGCCCCCTGACCCCTGATTTCTACATCAGCACTGGTGCGACGCCGAGGGGGCCGGGCAGGTGAAGGGCCCTCAGGTGAGGAGGTGGCTGAGGATGAGGTTGATGGGACTGTGACCTCAACTGAAGCAAATTCTTGTGGCTTCTCTGGGCTGGAGGTTGGAGTCTGGGTCTCTACTGGCTCTTCTGCATTCTTAGCATTCTCCAGTGGCTCCTGCAGTAGCTCATCAGATGCTGCTGAGGGCGGGAGCTCCAAGCCATTGCTCTCACTCAGGCCCGTGGGAACCTCCTCACCATCAGGCAGCACTGGGGGGATGGTCCCCTGGGCAGGCTCCAGCACCTCCTGCTCTTGACCGTTGGGGATGCTGCTGGGGATGCTGCCGGCCTCTAGCTTTGGGCTGGGTGTAGAAGAGATAAGAGAAAGGTTCTCCTCCAACACAGGCAGGGTCTCAATGGCAAGTGGTGACAAATCCTTAGGGGGCACAAGACTAAGCGCAGAAGCTTCGGAACTGGTTTGATCAGCCAGTTCCAGAGGCTCAGCAGATGCTGAGGCTTGAGCACACAGCTCTGCCTCAGGGCCCGGGCCCATGGCGATGGTGGGGACTGGCGGCGAGACAGGTGCAGAAGGCAAATCAGGCAGGAGAGGAGAGGAAGGAGTTAAGAGAGAGGTTTGATTTGGAGGTGGGGTATGAGCTGGTGGTGGGGTATGAGCTGGTGGTGGGGTATGAGCTGGTGGTGGGGTATGAGCTGGTGGTGGGGTATGAGCAGGAGGCGGTGTGCAGGCAGGAGGAGGAGTGCAGACAGAAGAGCAAGGAGGAGGGACCTGTGGAGGAGGAAGAGGGGGAGAAGGCAAGACATGGACAGGGAGCATGGTTATTGGACTTGGAGCTGAAATGGGCATGGGCGCGGGGGCGGGGGCAGCAACAGGGATGGGGACGGGGATGGGGACAGGGTTGGGGACGGGGTCAGGGACAGGGATGGGGGCAGGGACTGGGATTACAGAGGAAGGTGGAGAGGGTCGAGGCCTAGGTGCTGGCCGTGGAACTCGTTCTCTAGCAGGACTACGAGAGGGTGTGGAGGTGCTGCAGATATGAGGGGAGGATGTGACAGGAGTGTGGTTGGACCCTTGAATCTCTGCCCGGACTCCACGAAGACGCTCGCTGACACGAGTTCCTGGCCTCTCGGGGGCCTTGGCCTTCTTACTTCGGCGGTGGCTGCCCCCACCAGTCCCACAGGAAACCTCATCACCAGCCCCTGACCCCTCTTCCTCCTCCTGGGGTAGGCGGAACACCTCCTCCTTGGCTTGGTCCAGGTCCTTTCTGGCAGCTTCCACTTGTTCCTACGAACAACAGAGCCCAAAGGTGATCAGGAGGTGGCAAGCTGAGTGCAGGACGACATCAGCAGCTTTCCACTTCTCAACGTCACCCCAAAGAAATACTCACTTCTGCCTGCTTAAGCTCCTCTCGGCTCACCTCTTCCAGCGAGGCTTCGAGGAATTTCATGGCATAGCGCTCAATGGGGGTCAGCTGTGGGGAGGAGCAGAGGTAATGAACGCAGGAAGCTGTGACCCCTCATTTTTAGTTACTATCACCAGGGAGGCTAGAAGGAGAGTCACAGATCCCAGAGGAAGAACCAGAGGTGGCAACGTTGAGAACTAGTGGATTCAATGCTAACCTGCTCGACAAGGGCAGCAATTTCTTGTTCAGCCCGAGATACTTCTTCATCCTCCGCCCCAGGTCGACTGTTCTCTTCACTCTCACCAGCAGGAAACCCGTCATTCTCGTTGAATTCTGCGAGCTCAGCCACCTGTTCAGCTTTGGCCTGCGTGGCGGCACGGATGTCTTCCTCATCCTCTGCTCGACACAACGCCTGCAAAGATGTAGGAAAATCCTGAGAATTAAAGAACTTTGCACCCTGCAATGTCATTCTTGCAAAAGTTTGAGGCCAATTTTATATCAAATCAGCTTTTCAAAGCTTTTTTTTTTTTTCTCTGCCTCCAGGGTTATTGCTGGGACTCAGTGCCTGCACTATAAATCCACTGCTCCTGGGGTTGTCCTTTTGAATCGGTGGTGTTGTTGTATAGCACAGAGAGAAATGGGGGGGGGGGAGAGGGGGAGAGAAAGGCAGACACCTGCAGACCATCTACAACGCTTGTGAAGCGACTCCCCTGCAGGTGGGGAGCTGGGGTCTCGAACTAGGATCTTTACGCCGGTCCTTGCGCTTTGCGCCACATGCGCTTAACCCACTGCGCTACTGCCCAGCCCCCTTTTCAACTCTCTTTTATGCACCCAGTTATCAAAGCAATGCCGCAGTCCACGCTGGACAAAATGGATTTGAGCAGGACTCTCACTGGGGGCGAAATAACTGTTTTTAGAAACTTCTATTGAAAGCGTTACTTCCTTCCCTTTTGTAGTCAGCCTTCTCTTTCCTGTAAAAAGCAGTCCCTAGGAGTTTTTGAACTAAAAAACAGATCCCCGTGATTATTTTCTGCACAGAAAAGCCTCATGACACATACTAACCACACCTCACTTGTCCCTGGAGATAAGCACCCAGGAAGCTCACAGTGAAGGCACTGCACTGAGGACAGTAGCCTAGAGCAAGCTCGGCATTAAGAGAAAAGCATGGGTCAGTAAAACTATCTCCATGCTAGCCAACACCTGTAGATTCTAAATATCTTTTTTTTTTTTTTTTTTTTTTTTGGCCACAAGGATTATTTTATCACTGAAGCTCAGTGCCTGCATAACAAATACACCACTGAGGCCGAGCAGTAGTGCAGCAGGTTAAGCGCACGTGGCATGAAGCACCAAGGACCAGCCTAACGATCCCAGTTCAAGTCCCCGGCTGCCCACCTAAAGAGGGGGTGGTGGCTTCGCAAGCGGTGAAGCAGGTCTGCAGATGTCTATCTTTTTCTCCTCCCCCTTCATTTCTCTCTGTCCTATCCAACAACAATGATATCAATAACAACGATAAAGCAACAAGGGCAACAAACGGGAAGAAAAAATAGCCTCCAGGAGCAGTGGTGCAGGCACCAAGCCCCAGCAATAACCATGGAGGAAGGAAAAACAAAACAAAACAAAAAAAAGCACCCACATGTCCCTACAGCCTTTTTTTATTTCCCCTCCCTTTCCTCCAAAATATAAAAAGAAATTGAGAAGGGGGAGATAGAAAGAAGGGGTTGTCCAGGAGACAATAATAGATAAAAGTATTGTATTCTCGACCATGAAGTCTTAAGTTCAATTCCTGGCAGCACATGTACCAGAGTGATGTCTGGTTCTTTCTCTCTCTCTCTCTCTCTCTCTACCTATCTTTCTCATGAACAAATAAAATCGAGAGAGAGAGAGAGAACCAGGTGGTAGTGTGCCTAGTTAAACACACATAACTATGTGCAAGGATCCAAGGTCAAGTCCCTGGTCCCAAGTCCTTTTCCCAGGGGGAAAGGTTCACCTGTGGTGAAGCAGTGACGTAGGTCCCCGACTCTCCCACTCTCCTCTCTAAATTTCTGTCTCTATCCAATAATAAGTAAATTATTATTTTTCTTGCCTCCAGGGTTATCACTAGGACTCGGTGCCTGCACTACGAGTCCACTACTCCTGCAGGCCATCTTTAACCTTTTGTTGCTCTTGCTGTTTACCGTTATTATTGTTGTTGCAGTCATTGCTGTTGGATAGGACAGAGAAATGGAGAGAGGTAGAGAAAACAGAGGGGGAGAGATAGATAGATACCTGCAGACCTGCTTCACCACCTGTGAAGCGACCCCTCCTATTGGGACTATGTGTAAGCTTGATAGAGCTTAGGGAGAACTACTACCCCCCATCCTTGGATGGAGGTCTGAGAAGATACCCTCTTGGTTAGTCTCTCTCAACCGAGGTGAGCAAAGGGGAGAAGCTCAGACTTAGTTCTTTCCTTCTTGACACTCAGGCCCACAGATACCCCAATACTTCTCCCCATTAACTGCAGGCCACATGGCCGCCTACTTTATGATTCACTTACTCAAAGTCACCTTACCTTCTGATCACAGAAGAACACACCTTATCACACACTCCATCATACACCTCAGACCCCAGACAAGAGAAATTCCAAACTATATGGCCTTTTGATATCCATCTTCTCTCTGTTACACCCTACTGGTTTAACCCCTATGCTTCTCTCAAATACCTTTGGATAATTAAGTTGCTTGCGTCATGGAGAATAACTGTCTTATATCTCCATCAATTCCTGTCATACCAGCCCCCTACCACAGGGGCAAGCTGACCTTTAAGAAACCTGTAATTTCTGACATATTTCAATAATTCCCTTTGTTTGGTTTTCTATTTAACTCATGTCCACCTGCTAATAAATGCGATCTGAGCACGCTGAAGGTCTCCCTGGTGTCTTTTACTTCATGTCGTCTCTTGCGCGAGCGAGAAAGAAACCGGTCCGTTACCTTTCCCCTGGAGATCACCCCACCAAAGACCCTGACACCCTCCTGCAGGTGGGGAGCCAGAGGCTCGAACCAGAATCCTTGTGTGGGTCCTTGCGCTTCGCACCATATGCACTTAACATGCTGCACCACTGCCCAGACGCCAAAGAAATTATTTAAAAAAAAAAAAAAAACCCTGAGGGGAGTCGGGCAACAGCTCATTGCATTAAGCAGACATGGCACAATGCGCAAGGACTGGCGTGAGGATCCAGATTAGAGCCCCTGCCTCCCCACATGCAGGGGAATTACCTCACAGATGGTGAAGCAGGTCTGTAGGTGTCTATCTTTCTCTCCCCCTTTCTATCTTCCCCTTCTCTCTGTCCTAGCTAACAAGGACAATAATAACAACAACTACAACAACAATGAAAAACAAGGGCCACAGAAGGGAAGATGGGGGGGGGAGGAGTTGGGCAGTAGCGCAGCGGGTTAAACACACATGGTGTGAAGTGCAAGGACTGGCACAAGGATCCTGATTTGAATCCCCAGCTCCCCATCTGCAGGGTAGTCGCTTCAGAAGCAGTGAAGCAGGTCTGCAGGTGTCTATCTTTCTCTTCCCCTCCTCTCTCCATTTCTCTCTGTCCTATCCAACAATGATGACATCAACAACAATAATAACTACAACAATAAAACAACAAGGGCAACAAAAGGGAATAAATATTATTAAAAAAGAAAAAAATCTTAAAAAAAAAAAGCCTGGGAACTCAGAGCCTCAGGCATGAGGTCTGTTTACATAACCATTATGCTATCTCCCTCTCCCCCTCTCAATTTCTCAGTCCTAGCCATTAAAATAGAAGAAATAAAAAGGGGGGGAGGGGATGGCCACTGGGAGTGGTGGATTCATAGTGCTGGCCCTGAGCTCCAATTATAACCCTGATGGCAATAAAACAAAGTTGGGGGGGGGGGGAGAGTGAGGGTGGGTGTAGATAGCATAGTGGTTGTCTGAGCCTCCAAAGTCCCAAGTTCAATCCTCCACACCACCACGAACCAGAGTTGAACAGTGCTCTGGTTAAAAAAAGAGATATCTGCAACACTGCTTCATTGCTTGTGAAGCTTGACTCCCACAGGAACTTGAACCTGGGGCCCTGTACACAGTAAATTTCTAAGACCTATTTGCTGTGCTACCAAGATCACAAAACATTGTGTTTGCTTATTTGTTTTTTTTTTTTTTTTTGCTTTGAGGATTTATTCTTACAATTTTTTTAATTATCTTTATTTATTGGATAGAGACAGACAGAAATCAAGAGGGGAGGGGGAGATAGAGAGGAAGAGGGGTAGAGAGACACATTGCTTCACTACTCGAAAAGCTTTGCCCCATGCAGGTGGGGACTAGGGGCTGGAACCACTGTGCATTGTAACATGTGTGATGAACCAAATGTGACACCACTCAGGCCCTAAGATTTATTCATCGGAGGAGAGAAAACAAGAGCACCAGTGTGGTGTCTGCAATGCTGAGGATTGAACTCAGGACTTCATGCTTATCAGCTTACAGTGCTTTAGCTGCTACACCATTTCCCTGGCTGAATTTTTTTTTTTTTTGTAAGAAATAAAAAAAAATAATTCAGGAGTCAGAGTTCCAAGTGAGAGGGAGAAGTCAGAGCACTACTTTAAAACATGCAACAATGTGGATCAAACCAGGAGCCTTGGCATACAAGATCTAAACACTACAGCTGAGCTTTTTGTCTAGCCTCTCTAATCATCTTCCTTAAGAGCCTTTTTTTTTGGGGGGGGGGGTTTACTCAGGGCTCGATTGCTTTTATTTATTTTTAAATATATATATTTTTATTTTCCCTTTTATTTCCCTTTTTTATTGTTGTTGTAGTTATTGTTGTTATTGATGTCGTTGTTGTTGGACAGGACAAAGAAAAATGGAGAGAGATGGGGAAGACAGAGGGGGAGAGAAAGATAAGACACCTGCAGACCTGCTTCACCGCCTGTGAAGTGACTCCCCTTCAGGGGGCTCGAACTGGGATCCTTACACCAGTCACTTTTTTTTTTAATCGCCCAGGGTTATTGCTGAGACTTGATGCCAGCACTATGAATCCCCCACTCCCAGCTGCCACATTTTCTTTTCCTTTCTATTCTGATAGGTTAGAGAAATTCAAGAGGGGGAGAGAGAGACAGGAAGATAAAAGGATAAGACACCTGTAGTACTGCTTCACTTGTGAGGCATCCCCCTCCCCCCGCCAGTGTAAAGCAAGAGTTCCAATCTGGGTCCTTGTGTTTAGTGTGTCAGCGGCTGGCCCCTGACCAGGTGAAGTATTTTCAGTTGTTAGAGGTCACAGGTTCAATCCCTAGAATTATATTACGTCAGACTTGAGAAATGCTCTGATCTGCATCCTCTCTCAAAGTAAATAGGTCTCTTAAAAACAAACCTAGACTTCACCATCCAAACTCACGATATAGTAGATTCTGAAAATGAGGACATTACATTAGGTACAGGCACCTCTTGTAACTACGATATCATTTAGTTTCTCAGTGACTGACTTCTTGTAATTTTAGAAGTAGAAAGTGATGTTCAGATGAGTGAACACATTTGGCCTGACACCCAAAAGTAGTAAGGAGCACTATTGGACTCCAATATCTTCAATAGATGTTAACTAATATACTTAGAACAACCAAAGGTTAATATTCTGGGAGCAAAAGAATGCTCCCTCTCCCATTTTCCCCAAGGGTCAACAGATAAGAGACAACACATACTGGGACCACTAGCTCTACTCTAGAAGTGCCCACTCTTGTTCACCTGCTCCAGGATATGGGTCTGCTTGCTGGCCACCGTTTCTTCCTCCTCTTCAGGGGCAGAGGACACAGACGAGCCAGCAGGCTCCTCCAGGGGCATATCAAACAGCTCTCGGATGGTCTGCTATTAGATTGAGCAGGGAAAAAGTGTCAGAGCCAATGGAATCAGCCCTGGTCCCAGAGGTACAGCTATGGGGTATTACATATGCCACTGGTTAAGAGGCAGGCCCACGGAGATCAAGCACCCTCTTAAAGTAACTCCTACTGACATAGGATCTCTCTCTGGTACTGATGAGAAGATCTTAGTACCTGTTTAAAGTAGGCTGTGGTAAAGTTGCCTCCCTCAATGGCCATGTCTCCCAACATTCTCTTCTGATTTGCCTTTTTCAGAATGTTCTCCTCTATTGTCCGCTCACTTATAAGCCTAGGTGATGAAGACCATGTGTAAACAGCTGAAAATATCAATAAAAAGAGGGACGCGAAGCCAGGAACAAGTAGGCAGTACCTATAGATGTGGACATCTCGAGTCTGGCCAATACGGTGACAGCGATCCTGGGCCTGAGCATCCATGGTGGGATTCCAGTCGCTGTCATAGAAAACAACAGTGTCTGCTCCTGTCAGGTTCACACCCACACCCCCACTCCGAGTTGAAAGGATGAAGCAGAATATGCGCTTGTCTGCATTGAATCTTTCCATCAAGGCCTAGAGGGGGAAGGGAAAAAAACACCATATTGGGAGACATACCCCCAGAAACATGCACAGGTTTTGGGGAGGTCCCCCCTGGAACTCTGGAGCAAGGAGACAGCAGCTGAGGTGAGTCTCTAAGGATTGCAAATGCCTGAGTTACCTGTCTCTGTTCAACTCTTGTAGATCCATCCAGACGCAAGTAGAGGTGGCCGTGGTAGGTGAGAAACTGTTCCAATACATCTAGCATTCGGGTCATCTGGGTAAAGATGAGCACCCGGTGGCCTTCTGCCTTGAGCTGTCGCAACAGCACTGCCAGCGTTTGCAACTTTCCTGAGGAGATAGGAAGGGGTACAGAGAGTTAGCTATCTGTCTGTTGGAATGGGGAGAACACTGAGCACGCACAGGTAGACTGCAGCTGTAAGATAAAGTTTCAGGCCAGGATTTCAGGGGATCAAAAGCATCCCGCTTTGTCTTGTTCCTTTAAGGTTTCTGTCTTTAATCTCTTCTTGTTTAGATCTACTATGAATTTAACTAGAGGTAAAAGGACCCTTGGAGTGATAAGAAAAATCTTAAGTGATGCATGTTTTGCTTTACTACTGGGGAATCAAATCCAGGGCCTCACCTATGCTAAAAATATGTGATCAACAACTTAAATATATCCCTGGTCCTTTTGATGCTAAGTACCACACTTAATAATGCCAACTGAAATATAAAAAATACCGAGGCTAGACATCAACAAACCTGTGCTCATGGTTTACAGGTCACAAAGTCAGGATCTTATGACCCATCTTCTATGAAACACAACAATCATTTCTTTCTTTTTTTTTTTCTTTTAATTTTTTAATATTTATTTTCACTTTTGTTGCCCTTTTTGTTTTTAATTGCTGATGTAGTTATTATTGATGTCATTATTGTTAGATAGGACAGAGAGAAATGGAGAGAGGAGGGGAAGACAGAGAGGGGGAGAGAAAGAGAGACACCTGCAGACCTGCTTCATCACTTGTGAAGCAACTCCCCTGCAGGTGGGGAGCTGGGGCTCAAACTGGATCGTTATATGCCAGTCCTTGGGCTTCATGTCACATGAGTTTAACCCTCTATGCTACAGCCCGACTCCCTTCTGTAACATTTCTAATAGTAGTTTGAACACTTACTTAGACTTGAATTCATCTATTCTGATTATTTTTAATGTTGTAATTTTTCTCACTCCACTAAGCACATACTCATAAAAATCTAAACATGTTACTATAGAAATATCTGCAAAGCTGTGGCAAAGATTACTTGATACACTACCCAATAATCATTTTTGATGAACAAAACCCTATTAACATGGTGAACATATGGCATATATCTCTCAGTTCTAGAGAAGGCACATCCTAACAACTCCAGAAGATAAATCACGAGTTTTTAGCATTCTTTTTGGTCAGCAACCGCTCAAAGAATGGGCATATGGACTAATAGGAGCCAATGATCTGTAAAGCTAAGTCACTGGGAGGACTTCATTCCCCAGAAACAAAGCTTTGCTAGTTATGCTTTGTCTCAACCATACGCAGGTTACTGTTTGGGGCATTGGTACACTTCCTGGAATTATGGTAGTCATCTTTTTAGGGAGGGAGGGAGAGAAAAACAGAGCAACACTCTGGGCACATATGGTGCCAAGGACAGAATTCTCATGCTTGAGAATCTAACATGTCATCCACTGTACCACCTCCCAAACTCCATTACTCCTTTAACACTTTAAAATTTTACTAATGAGTGTGTGTGTGTGTGTGTGTGTGTGTGTTTGTGTGTGTGTGTGTGTGTGTGTAAGTGAAAGAGAGGAACCAGAGCAGCATTCTAACATGTACATAGCAGGACTGACTCCAGACCTCATGCTCTTAGCTCAGATATTCTACTTGCTGCACACCTCCTGGTCTCAGTAGTCACCTTAAGACCACAAAGATCAAGCAGCCTGGGAGGTGGTCTAGTACTGGACATTTAAATAGGAGGTCCCAAGTTTGATCCCAGAATCCTGTATGCCACAGTGATGCTCTGGCTATTATCTCTCCTCATAAATCAATATTTAAAAAAAAACAAAACTGGGGAGTCGGGCTTAAGCGCACGTGGTGCAAAGTGCAAGGACAGGTGAAAGGTTCCCAGTTTGAGCCCCAGCTCCCCACCTATATAGGGCAGTCGCTTCACAAGTGGTGAAGCAGATCTGCAGGTGTCTATCTTTCTCTCCTGTCTTCCCCTCCTCTCTCCATTTCTCTCTGTCCTATTCAACAAGGACATCAATAACAACAATAACTACAACAAGGGCACCAAAAAGGAAAAAAAAAAAAAAAAAACTGGGGAAATATCACATCAGTAATGCACAGGATGTGAATCTGAGAGTCTGAGACTCAATCCTCAGTACCACCAACAGCCAGAACTGAGCAAAACAACAGGGTCAGCAAAACAGCTCACTTGGATAGGGTGCTGCTTTGTTATGTGCACAACCCAGGTTCAAGCCTGGTCTCCACCACAGTGAAAGAAGCTTTGGTGTTATAGTGTCTTTTTCACTTTCCCTCTATAAAACCAATAAATACAAAAAAAAAGATAAAAGAATAAGAACTGGGCTATAGCTCATCTGGCAGGGTATCTACCTCACTATGTATAAAGACCTAGGATTTTAGATGGGCTAAGTCTCAAAACTCACAGCACCAGGAGACAGAATATGGTGCTAGCAGGGAAGCTGCGCAGATGGCAGAGCAGTTCTGTGGTCTCCACTGCTCCTCTTCTTCCTGTCTTCATCTCTCCCAAGTGGAAAGGATGAAAAACTTCATCCAGGAGCAATAAAATCTTGCATGGATGAGCGCTCTACCTCTTCACTGAACAAACACTAAGGATGGCAGAAGAACCTAAGGTCCTAACTCCATAGAAGCACACCCAACACACCACACACATACTTTGCTCTCTCACTTTCTCTTTTAAACCAAGGCAGTGCTTAGTTATGGCTTATGGTGGTGCTGGGGGATTGAACCCAGGGGTGTCAGCATGAAAGTTGTTTGTATAACCATTATACTATCTCCCTTTGCCCCACACTTTGCTCTTTTGCTCTCTTGCCCTCAGAATTTCTTAAGAACTATACCCTTTAATCTTATAATCTTGTAGCTTTCTGTTGATCACAAATAGAGAATCAAAACAGGTGAAGCAAGATGTATTCTAACCAAGATAAGAATTCTGCCTTTTCCCAAAACAAAATTTACTGGCCTTATTATTATTTTTTTTCCTTTCCCCCTTTAAGATGAGTGGCCAGGGGACAGAGAGAAAACCAGAGCATCACTCTGGCACACATGATGCTGCAGATTAAATTAGGAACTCATGCCTAAGAGTTTAACCGCTGCACTACCTTCCCGTTCACCAAGGTTTATTACTCACTCTTTAGGAAATGTACCACAGGCTTTCCCACAAAAATAGGAAGATAAAATACTGTGCTATCTCTACGTGCATTGTAACCCCAATAATTTCCACTTGTATTATAACCCAAATAATTAGCGAAATATAAATGGTCAAAAAATAATTACTGAAGGAGTTAGCATCACTTCTTTTCAATGCTCATCAAAGTCAAACTCATGAATGCTAGTAGTCCATCACAAGGTCTATTTCTCTATCTTGCCCACAAACAAAGCCAAATAAACCTGTTTAATGACACCCATAGGCATTTTGTATAACCCTCTGATATAACAGTCTTGCTTCTAAGACAGGAAAAGAGGTCAAGGGTCTCTCACTGATCAGCAAACTCACCACAATCATACTGGATGAGCCTCAAGTCAGGGAACTGGGTGCGCATGTTACACACAATACGGTGCAAAGGACGAGCCCTGGGCCAGAGCACACAGGCCAATTGCTCCTGGAAGGCTGCCTGACGTGGAGCCAGCCAAGGAGGTGGGTGGCAGGCATGCAGGGAAGGGGGAGGTGCCTCCACAGGAGGCATGACAAAGATGAACCTGTAAAAGGAAGAAGGCAAGCAGTATAAAAGAAAGAACTCTGCAAGACCCTAAAAGTTAGTACCTTTATCAGCCCTAACCACTACATCCACTGAGGTCCCAAGACCCACTTCCCATTAGCACTTAGCCCTGCCAACCTCTCAATGATTTCTGACAGCTGGTCTAGTCGTTGCTGGGGAAACAGTACAGCCTGGCGGGCAGCCTCGGTATAAGTCCAAAAGGTGGGGTGGCTGGGGCCAGGAGAATGAGGGCCGATGGGGCTGGCAACAGGTTGGGGCAGGGTACAAAAATCCAGGACTTCAGTCCCATACATGGGTGCCAGGGCCCCATGAGCCTCACTAAGTTGGAAAATCCGTTCCAAGCGTTCAGACCGCTGCCGCTTCCGCTTTTCTTCCAGAGAGTCCTGGGGAACGAATGTAAAAAAGAGTAATCAGTGTTCTTATACAAGACCTGACAATTTCTCCCAAAATTAAACATAATCTATAAAAAATGTTAAGATAAAAACGAAGCTATTTTTAGTACTTTTCTGTTATCTAGTATCTAAAATTATTTTGACAATCTTCCAAGATGTTGCCAGGAGTTATTCCTGTAACAACGTTAAGTGAAGGGGCCAGGCAATGGCACAATCAGAGCACACGACATTACAAAGTGCAAGGACCCAGGTTCAAACACCTGGTCTCGACCTGCAGGAGTGAAGCTTTACAAGTAGTGGAGCAGTGCTGCAGGTATTTCTTCTTTGTGCCCTCTCTATTTGTTCCTCTGCCCCTCTCTATTTGTTTCTATCATAAGAAAGAAAAGAGAAAGGAGAAAAGGCCACCAGAAGTAGCAGTCACATTGGCACTGAGCATCAGCCACAACCCTGGTGGTAAACAAATATCAAATGAAGTAACTTTTCTATATGAGAAAACTTAACTTTCCCTTGAATACTACCAAAGCAGAATACTTAGTATTCAAAGCTAAGGACCATACATTAAACTTTGTTTAAAAAAAAAAAAAAAAAAGGTGGGGGAGCCTTTATAATGGTTATGCAAACAGACTCTTATGCCTGAGGCTCCTAAATCCCAGATTCAACCCCCCCGCACCATCATAATCCAGAGCTGAGTGGTGCTCTGGTGTTTCTCTCTCTCTCTTTCTCTCTTCCTCTGTTTCTCTCTCTCTGCACTTCTCTCAAAAATAAAATATTAGGGCAACAAAAAGGGAAAATAAATAAATATTTAAAAATAAAATAAAATATTTAAAAAAAAAAGAATTTTTCAGGAGGGCCAGGTGGTGGCGCACCTGGTTGAGCAAATATGTTACAGTGCACAAGGACCCAGGTTTGAGCCCCCCCCCCCCCCCCCGGTCCCCACCTGCAGGGGGAATGCCTTGCAAGTGAAGCAAGGCTACAGGTGTCTCTCTGTCTCTCTATCACCCTCTTCCTTCTCGATTTCTGGCTATCTCTATCCTGTGAATAAAATGATAATAAAAAAATTTTAAAAACAATTTTTCAAAAAAGTTGAGATGACGGGTGGGAAGTCTATTCACTAGCTCTAGAACATTCAGTTGAACTTTTTTAAGTACTAAAAAGCTTTCTGGGTGGAAGAGACAGTATAATGGTTATGCAAACAAACTCTCATGCCTGACGCTAAGCCCCAGGTTCAATTTCCCTGCACCACGATAAGCCAGAGCTCAGCTGTGCTCTGGTGTTTCTGTTTCTCTCTCTCTCTTTCTGAATCTCTCTCAAAAATAAAATAAAGTATTTTTTTAAAAAAGCTTTCTTCAGGATTCAGAGCGCTAATCAAATCCACAGCAGGTTTCTAACAAGTAGCAGATTAGAATGGAATGGGAAGATTAACTAGACACCAAGGTATTGTCACCCTGAAAGACAAAGAAAGTGAAAGTATCTGCCGACCAACTAGAAATTTTTTTCTTTTTGCCTCTAGGGTTATTGCTGAGGCTCAGTGCCTGCGCCAGGAATCCACTGCTCCCGGAGGCTATATTTTTCCCTTTTGTTGCCCTTGTTATTTTATCATTACTGTGGTTATTATTGTTATTGATGTGATTATTGTTGGATAGGACAAAGAGAAATGGAGAGAAGAGGGGAAGATAGAGGGGAGAGAAAGATACCTACAGAGCTGCTTTACCACTTGTGAAGAGACCCCCCCCTGCAGGTGGGGAGCCGGGGGCTAGAACCAGGATCCTTAACGTCAGTCACTGCACGTTGCGCAATGTCCACTTAAACTGCTGTGCTGCCTACCGCCTGATTCCCCCCTCCAAAATTTCTAAGGTTGTGACCCACCCCTTCCTCACTTGTGCTTCCAGGTCCAAAGCTCTAAGACCAACTAACTCTTTATAACACTAACCATGCTTGCAGTCATACAGCTGTATGATTCTTCAATTATTGTCTTCCACCCGCTGAAACTGAAAGCACAAGTTCTATCTGATCTTGTTCACTATAATTACCCAATGTCCAGAGCTCAGCATAGCAGGAGCTCTATTAATGTTAATGGAATGAGCAAGTAATGAAGGCGATAAACCCCAGGGACTGGTGTGGGGGGATAAAAAGTGTCCCAAATTTTCGTTCTTGCTGCTATCTTAGCTTATCTTTACTCCAGGTGTTAAAAGTGAGGAGGGGGGAGTTGGGCGGTAGTACAGTGGGTTAAGGACTGGCATAACGATCCTGGTTCCAGTGCCTGTAGGGGAGTTGCTTCACAGGTGGTGAAGCAGGTCTGCAGGTGTTTCTCTTTCTCCCCCCCCATCTTCCCCTCCTCTCTCCATTTCTGTCCAATCCAACAACGACAACATCAATAACAACAATAACTACAACAATGGCAACAAAAGGGAATAAATAAACACAAGGAGGGAAATCATCCTGAAAGAATAATCAATATTAGCAAAGAGAAAATATTCCCCAATCACTTATCTGGAAAGGAACATATATCCAGAATTTATGTTATATAATAATAATTATAAACTTAATGACAAAATAACTCAATTTAAGGTAAGAGTAGATAGCGTAATGGTATACAAAGATAAACGTTATATCTCATGCTTGATGCTCCAACATCACAGGTTCAATCCCCTGCACCTCCAAGAACCACAGCTGAGCAGGGCTCTGGTAAAAATGAATTCTAAACAAAATAACCCAATTTAAAAGATCAAAGAATCTGAAAAGAGTTCTTCAAGGCAAGTGAAGGTCAGTGGTAGTGCACTGGACTGAGTACACATATTACCATGCACATGGACCTGAGTTCAGCACCTCCTCTACTCCCCTCCTGCAGGAGGGAAGCTTTATGAGTAGTAAAGCACTGTAGCAGGTGTTTGTTTATTTCTCTCTCCCTATTACCCCTCAATTTCTCTCTCTCCTATCAAAACAGAAAGGGGGGGGGGTCCACCAGAAGTGGTGGATTCATACTGCAGGCACCAAGCTCCAGCAATAAGCTGGGTAGCAATAAAAAGAGAGAGAGTGGTCTAGGAGGTGGCGCAGTGGATAAAGCGTTGGATTTTAAAGCATGTGGTCCTGAGTTTGATCCCCGGCAGCACATGTACCAGAGTGATGTCTGATTCTCTCTTTCCTCCTGTCCTCATAAATAAAATATATCTGAGAGAAGGAAGGAAGGAAAGGAGGGACGGAGGGAGGGAGGGAGGGAGGGAGGAAGAAAGGAAGAAAATGGGGCTGGGTGGTGGAGCACCTGGTTGAGCACATATGTTACAATGTGCAAAGATCTGGGTTCAAGTCCCTGGTCCCCACCTGCAGGGGGAAAGCTTCACAAGCGGTGAAGCAGTGCTGAAAGTGTCTGTGTCTCTCTTCCTCTCTATCTCCCCCTTCCTTTCAATTTTTGATAGTCTCTATCCAATAAGAGAATAAAAAAATAAGGAGACAAATGATCAGGAATCACTGAAAAATGATGTTCAATATTACTAGCCATCAGAAAAATGCAAACCCAAACCATGAAAGAACCACTTCACACCTACTAGGGTGGTTCGAATTGTAAAGACAAATGAACAAGTGTAGGCACAGATGTGCAGAGCCTGCAATCGCTAGTCTGCTGGAGGGAATGTAAACGGTACAGCCACATCAAAGGGTCTCTCAGTTCTTCAAATGGTTAAAACCTAGTCTTCACCACTCTCAGCAATTCCATTCCAACACCGAAGTCTATTATAACTGAAAACATCTGAGAAGACATTAATAGTACTGTGTTCAGTGAGTGACCAGAGGAAAAGTTCCTCTGCTAGAGCACCAGATGGGCAGGCCTGGGCCTCAGTGGTGGTGGCACAGTAAGGACACTGAGCTTGAAGGCGTTAAGGCCCCAAACTTTACCCCCAGGGTCCCATATAACAGAGTGAGGCTCTGGTTTCCCAGCCCCTAGCTTGTGTTAATAAATTATTAAAAACAAAACAAAACAAAAACCCCAGACTTGCATGTCTGAAAAGTGCTTGTGTGATCCCCAACACATGCAAGCTAGGCTCTGCCTTACCTCCTTCTCTCAGCTCACGTGAAGCAGTCTATGTAACAGATACAAGACATATCTTTGGCCTGGGAGGTAAGACAGTAGATAAATGTTGGACTCAAACCATGAGGTCTGATTTGCAGTGTCAGCTGTGCCATAATGAATCTCTGCTTCTTCCTCCTCTTCTCTCAGCAATAACCACATGTAAAAAATCTTAAAAAGTGCTGACATACATGGACCATGGATAAGCCTAAAAGGGCCTGGGAAATAGCATATTGATTGTACAAGTAGACTTTCATGCCTAAGTAACTACGGCCCAGTATTTTTTTTTCCAGCAGGGCTGCTGCTGAGGCTTAGTGCGAGTACTACAAAACCACAGCTCCCAGTGGCTTTTTTTTTTTTTTCCTCTTTTCTATTCTACTTGGTAAGTCAGAGAAATTCAAGAAGGGGGAGGGAGATAGGGAGAGAAGACAAGACACCTGAAGCCCTTGTGAAGCTTCCTCTACCTACAGGTGGGGAGCAAGAGCTTGCAACAGGGTCCTTGCACACGGTGTGCCACTGCCCAGCCCCAAAGTCCCAGTATTAATCTACCACTATAATACGCCAGAGCTGAGCAGTAAAAAAGAGAGAGGGGAAAAAAAAATTAAACACCAAGAAAAGTATTAACATGATCATTCCCACTTCAGTTTGACAGCTAGCTCTGCACACTAAAGCAAGCACAACCCTCTGTGGTGGCGACAGAAAGACCAAAGGCCCCGAGGGAACTACCAGATCTCTCCTGTCTGTCTCCCCTCACCTGAGTTGTGAATGTAACACCCTAACACATCGCAGACTATGTATTGTGAACCCCTCCACTGAAATACTGATATTCAAAATTTGATGATGGTGGTATTTTTAGCAATGGTGAAAAAAAAATTTTTTTCCCCTAATCTCTAAGGACTATCTCTTTCAGGCAAGGAAAAAAGCAGTGGAGTTAGTACTTCTGTGTTCTCAAGAAGAATAACCTAATTTGTAACACTTTAATGGGCTTAGCTTCTTTACCCGTTAAATGGGACAATTAGATGCCAGTTCTAACTCAAAAAGAGTGATCAAGAACCCAGGAGACCAGGTTAATAGTTTTAAAAGCACATTTGGGTCCTGCATCACCCCTCTGAGAGAAGCCAAACATAGATAATTATTCCCATCTTACAGGTGAGAGTATAGGCCCAAGGAAGGGAAAAACTAGGCTATCATTTGTCAGGGTAAAAACCACACTATTCTGGGAGCTAGCCCACCTGGCTAGATGCACATCAGCAATGCACAGGAGGCCTGTGTTTAAGCCCTACAACCACATGGGAGCATCATGGATAGCAGGGCATGCCGGGGTATCTCTAACTCCCTCTAAAATAAGGAACAATAAAAAAAAAAAAAAAAAAAAAACAATGTTTTTTAAGTAGGATGTGTCAGTGTATGTGCAAGGCCCTGTGTTCATTCCTCAGTACCAAAAAAAGGTGACACTGGGGGGTTGGGCGATAGTGCAGTGGGTTAAGCGCATGCAGCATGAAGCACAAGGACTGTTGTAAGGATCCAGGTTTGAGCCCCCCGCTCCTCACCTGGAGGGGAGTCTGCAGGTGACTGTCTCTCCCCCCTCCTCTTTGTTTTCCCCTCCTCTCTCCATTTCTCTCTGTCCTATCCAACAACGATATCAACAACAACTACAACAATAAAAAAAAAAATTAAGGTCAACAAAAGGTGGGGAGCTTTAAAAAAAAAAAAAAAAAGTGCCATTATTCTGGTCCTTACACTCTACCAACATGACAAAGCAACTCAACTTCTGTTTGGGCAGTGGTATAGTGGGTAAAGCATGAAGTCCCAAGTTTAATCCCCAGCAGTACATGTACCAGAGTTATGTCTGGTTCTCTTTCTCCTCCCATCTCATTAACAAACAGAAATCTTGGGGTCAGGTGGTGGTGCACCAAGTTAAGAACACACAGTTCGAGCACCTGGTCCCCACCTGCAGGAGGGTAGCTTTACAAGCAGTGAAACAGATCTGAAGGTTATCTTATCTTTCTCTCTTCCTTTCAATCTCACCCACTTCTCTCAATTTCTCTGTCCTGTCCAATAAAATTTTATAAAAGGGGGAACATCAATAACAACAATAAGACAACAAGGGCAACAAAAGGGGGAAAAGCAAAAGACAGAGAGAGAAGAGCTGCAGAAGCAGGTCTCTTCAAATAAACATAAAAGAAAAAAAGAAACAACTTCCTGTTCCCTCTTGAGATAGTAAAAATTACCAGACGGAAGGGGCTGGGGAGTAGCACACTGCTGAGTGCACAGATTACCAAGCATAAGAACCTGGGTTCTAACCTCCAGCCCCCACCTGCAGGGAAAGTTTCACAAGTGGTGAAGCAGTGCCACAGGTGTTTCTCTTCCTCTCACCCTATCCTTTCCCGTCTCAATTTCTCTGTCCTAGTAAACAAGTGAAGAAATACTAACACTTACCAGATAGAAAGGGGAACGAGGTGGTGGGGGGGGCTGGCGTCGAGGCCGGGGACCACTGAACGAGGTAGCAGGGGAAGGAGGGCTCGGGGGACCAGAGCGCAATGTCAGTGTCTCAGGCTCATCCTTGGGAACAGACAGTCGGGATACCATGGTGACAGGCAAGGGGGAGACACCAGATGTTGAAACAAGGGAGGACGCCTGGGGAGCTAAAGACTGTGCAGAGGCTGGGGCCAGTGCCAGAGTCTGAGCTGCAGCTGGGCCCAAGGTGGACAGCGGACTGGGAGCCGGGCTCAACGTCAATGTCTGCACTGAAGCCGGGGCCAGGAGTGAAGCAGATGATACTGGAGCCAGGGTTAGTGTGTGAGCCGGAGCTGGCCCCACTGGAGAAACTGGAGCCAGAGGAGGTGCTGGAGCCAGAGACAGTGCCTGGGTGGGACCCGGTGGTGGTCCTGGTGCCAGGGACAGTGTCTGGGCTGGGGCTGGTACGAGGGGTGATGTTGGAGTCAATGACAATGTCTGCGCTGGAAACGAGCCCTGGGGGTTCCCTGTTCCCATGGAGAGTGTTTGAGATGGAGATGAGCCACCAAGAGTAGATGCTAAAGCTGGGGCCAAGGTCAACGTCTGCATGGAAATTGGGCTCGGAAGAGCTGACGGGACTGGGGTTGGTACCATAGTTTGAGTGGATGGCGCCAACACCGTCGTCGAGGCTGACGCCAATGAAGACGCGGAGGCTAAGGGAGTTCCTGAAGTAGATGAAGAAGCCAAAACTGGAACCGGAGTCTGTGATGGAGCCAGGATCGGAGCAGGACCCAATGACGGGGACAGGACTGGAAGAGGAGTCAGAGAAGGAGCCGGAGGAGCCAGGACTGCTGTTGGTGGAGTTGCCATGGGAGCCAGAGAGGGGGCCAGAGCCTGAGATGCTGAAGATCCTGAAGCCAGAAGGGAAGCCTGAGCTGGCGCTGGGTTTGGTGCTGCTGGGAAAGGACTAGCCAGAGCCGAAGCTGGCACCAGGACAGGTGAACATGCTGGAGCCACAGCTGAGTTCAAGCCCGGAACATGTGAAGAGGTCTGAGCCAACAACAGAGGGTGAGCAGGTGCCTGAGATGGGGACAAGGATGCTGTTGTGGCCAAGCCTAGAGTCAAGGGTGATGCGGATGGGGAAGGCCCAGCTGCTGTCAAAGAGGGTCCAGGAGCTGCTGAGACAACGGGTGCCAGTGTTGGAGTCATGGTGCTCAATAGTGTTGTCCCTGAAGCCGAAACAGGCAGAGGGGCTGAGATGGGGATGGTGAGTGGAGCCGAGGCTTGGACAGGAAGTGTGGAGGCGACAGAGACAGGCAGTGAAGATGACACTGGAACTGTAGAGGACACAGGACTTGTGAGGGGAGAGGAATTGGGAACTGGCACTGGAGAAGAGGCTGGCCCAGGAAGAGAAGAGGAGACGGTCAGGGGAGCAGCTCCGGGTGCTGAAGCTGTGGAGAAGTATCAATTAGGCCTAGAGCTCTTTTTATACTTTGTTCCCCTACCCCACCCTTTCCTTTCGGCCCCCAAGCTTCACCTGTTTCCCAGAATCTTTATTTACTTCCACACTATAAAATCGAAGAATCAACAAATTCAGAACTGTAAGATTTCCTTTCCTTCCAAGTTTCCCATAAATATATTTTAGACTTGGGTCAGGACTCAGACCCCTGCTGAGGTCCACTGCAAAATGAATCAGTACGTTGATTATGAAGGAAATCTGTCGTGACCACAAATCTCTTGGGTGTTGCCCTGTCTCCACTCCTAGCAAAAATTTCTGGCCTTATTGAACTCACCACTAATTTCAGGCGGACTGTGGACCAGCTTGAGGAGAGGCCTCACCATAGTGGGCGTGGGTATGGAGGCCCGGGCAGTACTCAGGGTAGGTGTGGGTAGTCGACCAGGTGTTATTGTGGGACGTGGAGTCAACACAGCTGGAAGCCCAGAGCTGGGTGGCCGGGGCGCTGGAGCCAATGGAGGAACAGGAGTCAGTCCATCCCGAGGGGCCTGTCTTACTACAATCTTCACCACGCCTGTGTTATTCACCATGGTTGGTGGCACTGCAAGAGGAAGCTATATTGAGGGGAAGGTAGAAAAGAAACAAGAGACCCAAAGGATGGAAGAAGTCCAGGGGCACGAGTGGGTAGCAGACATACATCGGAAGTGCTGGCAAGGGAAAACACTGTGGAAAAGCTGTAGAGACAGTAGCCCAAGGCGCGCCAGAAAGAACCAAGGCCAGCAAGGGCTAGTAAGTAGGAAGGCCAGGAGCCTCACCCTGGTTAGCAGCAAGCGGAAGGCTGAGGCCAGTGGGGGCAAGGGTGGTGCTGGGGGTCGAAGAAGGCAGCACAGAGACAGGGGTGGGGCCAGGGGTCGGGGCCACGGCCTGGATGAGGGCCACATGGGCAGGCTGGCTGATGAGGTGGTGCTGCCCCCCTGCTGACACCAGGTGCACCACATTCCCTGGGTTAAGGGAAGAGAAAGAAAGAGAGAGAAGCAGCTATCAGCCGGAGGAGGGCAGAGGCAAAGGCAAGAGGAAAGGGAAAGAATGTAGAACAGATGACTTTTCCAGAATGACCCCCAATCCTGACTTTTATCAAAAGACCCCCATCCAACCATTCCCCTTGGCCCCACCTCCAAAAAGCTAGGGAAAGAAACACAAATGGCTGACATCTTCAGAGCCACAAAAACAAGGGAACGAGGGAGGAGGGAGGAGGGTGGAGGAGGAAGAGGAAAAAGGCAGGACAGGGGGTGGGTTTTACCTACTTTGCAGCGGGCGGGGCTGCCCCACAGCAAGTTGGCGCACCTGGGCACCAGTCAAAGTCAGCTTGTTGCCCTGGATTTGGAAGGTGAGAGGCTTGCTACCCCCTGCACTCGTCACTGGACGCTGAGCCAGTGAGGCCAACTGCCCGATGCTGACCACTTCGCCTGCTATGAACAGAGAAGGGGCTTCATGTACAGCGGGCTCACTCTGCCAACAGCACTTCTTCCAGCCCTCCCTATTTACCAAGCTGCAGCAAACTCA
Source organism: Erinaceus europaeus (assembly GCF_950295315.1). Lineage (NCBI taxonomy): Eukaryota > Metazoa > Chordata > Mammalia > Eulipotyphla > Erinaceidae > Erinaceus > Erinaceus europaeus. The sequence goes on along the minus strand of NC_080176.1, from coordinate 19,195,262 downwards.
GCCTCTTCTATAACCTAGACTTGTGCCGTGTTTCTCATTAATCCACTTGTTTCCTTACCAATCTCCCGAACTTTCTCTAGTGACCTGCCACGAGACTAAGCTAATCACCACCCTCCACTAGGCAGCACATTCACCCAATCATCTTTCCCTGCTAAGCTTACCACTACTTACTCACCTATGTGTCATCATCCCCATTAGACTAAACCACTTGAGGCGTTTTACTTGATTATGAAATACTGATGTCTGGCAAAGACCTGAAACACGCTAACCACTTAGGAAGCGATACCCTCACATTCCTCAACGATTCCTCTCCAGCTCTGCGGCACTTCTAGTCCCCACCCCCACAGAGCCCCGGGAACGTACAGGGTAGGCGAGCCTGCATATCCGGAGACAGGATGAGGCGCTGTGGCACAGGAGGAGGAGCTGGCACTGCTGTGGTGGCAGCAGTGGCTATGGCGGCAGGGGTGGTGGTGGTGGCAGCAGGAGCAGCAGAAGGAAAGGTGTAGCCTGGTGGCACTGTCAAAGGCTTCAACAGGCTCGAGGAGCCTGGTGGTGGAGCAGGGCTCAAGCGAACGGGGGCCGGTGGGGCTGGCTTCAGGGACAGGGTTGGCGTAGGAGGCCGTGAGGTCCCACTCAGGACCCCTAGGGTAGATGGCAACACTGTAGACACAGGGCAAACCCCTGTCAGATAACCTTATCCAGAGCCATAGCCTGCTTGCAGAAACCGACATACATATTATTCCAGACCACCCAAGAGCACACACATCTCCCAGCCAGCTCCATTACTACCTTCATCACTATGTCCCCAGCCTGAAAAGCCTGCCTGCAGTACCCGGTTTTCCCAGCCCCCATGCACTTACCCTGAGGGAGTGCCCCACTGTTTGGCTGCAGTGGGGGCAGTAGAACAGGGCCAGGAGGCCGGGATGTTGGAATATGTGGGGTCCCAGCAGGTGAGGTGGACGCCATCAGTGGTGCTGGCATCGCTGGAGGAACTGGGCCAGGGGCAGGTGGGGCTGAGAGCTCGGGGCCTGAAGGAGGTCGAACTGGGACGGGGCCTAGAGGGTTCCGTGGACTGTTCACCACCACTACCGTCCGACCTTCTTGCTTGGGCACTGGCTGCAGCATCCTAAGATGGAAAGGGGAAAGTGGCGGGGGTAATAAGGGAAGGGTAGCGAAGGGGAATATAGAATAGGAAAACAGGAATTAGAAAGATGAGTCAGGAAGACTGTAAAAACAAAGGGGAAAAACGAAAGAACCCAAAGGACAAAAAGAAACAGAGGTAACCAATAATCACTAAGCCAAGGCATACTGACCAGTGACAAACACAAGGGCCCATTCAGAGGGCCTAGTTATTTTCCACTCTAAACTGATCCGTAGTACTTTGCGTCCACCCCATATAAACATTCTAGTCTACCTTCGAGCTATAATTTTCTTTTTAGTCATCACAGGTTGTGAGGTTTGTTTGTTTCTTAAATCACAGCTCAAACTAATTTCTATATTTTTTCACACAGAAACAGTGGGAAGCTTCCTCCAAGGATACGGGAGAGAGGGTAGACCAAACCTAGGTCACGTGAACGGGAAAGCAAGTGCACTCTCCAGAGGAGCTGTTCTGGGGCCCTCCTGCTCAGTTCTCCAGCCCCACCTCCCCAGCCAGCTGCAGTCCCTTTTTCCGAGGAGCCCACTCCCTGATTTCTCAGCCCGGTACCTGTTGACCTTCATCTTGACCGGCTTTGGTCGTGGTGGGGGGTCAGGAGCAATAGCCACTTCTAGCAGGACCCGGCGGGAGAGGCGGTATCGTGGCAGAAATGTGTCAGTTTCATATCTAGACACACGACCCTCCATGCCAATAAGATCAAAGCGACCCATGTCTATCCGCTGGCACAGGGAGGAACACAAAAAAATGCATCAAAGAACCAATGTGGCAATGATTATTTGGACATGTTATCAAAAACATATACAACAAAAGAAAAAACTGATCTGCATTAAATGTCTCTATAAACTGAGGGAAAAGACAACCCACAAAAGAGGACAAGAAAATTACAAGTCGTAGGGTGAGGATACACAGCATAATGGTTATGCAAAGAGACTCTCATGCTTGAGGCTCCAAAAGTCCCAGGTTGAATCTCCCACACCACAAACCAGAGCTGAGTAGTGTTCTGGTTTAAAAAAAAAAGGGGGGGGTGTCGGTAGGTAGTACAGAGGGTTAAACACGCAAGGAGTGGCGTAAGGATCCTGGTTAGAGCCCCCGTCCCCCACCAGCAGGGGGGGTCACTTCATAGGTGACAAAGCAGGTCTGCAGGTGTCTGTCTCTCCCCATCTTCCCCTTCTCGATCAATTTCTCTCTGTCCTATCCAACAACAGTAACAACAAAGGCAACAAAAGGGAAAAAAGGAGTGGAGGGTAGACAGCATAATGATTATGCAAACAGGCTCCAAAGTCCCAGGTTCAATCCCCCCCACACACACCACAAGCCAGAGCTTAACTGTGCACTGGTTTAAAAAAAAAAAGAGGGGCGGGAGTCGGGCAGTAGCGCAGCGGGTTAAGCGCACGTGGCGCAAAGCACAAGGACAGGCAGAAGGATCCCGGTTCGAGCCCCGGCTCCCCACCTGCAGGGGAGTCGTTTCACAGGTGGTGAAGCAGGTCTGCAGGTGTCTATCTTTCTCCCCCTCTGTCTCCCCCCCATTTCTCTGTCCTATCCAACAACAACGACATCAATAACAATAACAACAATCACAACAACAAAGGCAACAAAAGGAAATAAATATTTAAAAAAAAGGGGGGGGGCTGGGCAGTAGCACGCCTAGTTAAGCACATAGGTTACAGTGCACAAGGACCCAGGTTCGAGCCCCCAGTCCCCACCTGCACGGGGAAAGCTTCAGGAATGGTGAAGCAGGGCTGCAGGTTTCTCTCAACCTCTCCCCTTCCCTCTTGATTTCTGGCTGTCTCTATTCAATAAATAAAGATAACAATTAAAAAAAAAGGGGGGTGAAGTAGCCTCTAGGAGCAGTGGATTTGTGGTGCAGCCACCGGGCCCCAGCAATAACCCTGAAAGCAAAAAAAAAAACAAACAAACAAAAAAAAAAACCAGTCACATCTCTAGTAAGGGACAGATATCCAGAACATATGAAGAATTTCTAGCAACAAGTCAAATTAACACAACAGCAACAGGGGGCCAGGTGGTGGCACACCAGGTTGAGCGCACACATTACAGTGCACAAGGACCCATGTTCAAGCCCCTGGTCCCCACCTGCAGGGGGAAGCTTCAAGAATGGGGAAGCAGGGTTGCAGGTGTCTCTCTGTCTCTCCCTCTACTTCCCTTCTCAATTTCTCTGTCTCTACCCAATAATAAATATACACATTAAATATAATATATATGTATATATTTATTTTAAAAACCAAAACAGCTGGGAGCCAGGCGGTGGCACAGCAGGTTAAGCGCATGTGGTGACGAACCGGCATCAGAATCCCTGTTCAAGTCCCCGGCTCCTCACCTACGGGGGTTCACTTCACAGGTGGTAAAGCAGGTCTGCAGGTGTCTATCTTTCTCTCCCCGTGTCTTCCCCTCCATTTCTCTCTGTCCCATCCAACAACAATGACAGCAATAACAACAACAATGATAAACAACAAGGGCAACAAAAGGGAAAAGAGTTTTAAAAATAAAAGTAAAGTAAGTAAAAAGAAAAACCACAACAGCAACAGTAAAAATCTTTGGTAGATTTTCTTCATAGAAAAGATGCTTGGGATCCCTCCTACCCTATGGTTTTGTTAATTTATCCTTTCTTAAATAAAAATAAATAAATAAAATTTAAAAAAAGAAAAGATGCTTGGTGAGGTAGTCAGGCGGTAGCGCAGCAGGTTAAGCACAGGTGGCCAAAAGGACCGGTGTAAGGATCCTGGTTCGAGCCCCCGGCTCCCCATCTGCAGGGCAGTCATTTCACAAGTGGTGAAGCAGGTTTGCAAGTATCCATCTTTCTCTCCCCCCCCCTCCATTTCTCTGTCCTATCTAACAACGATGACATCAATAACAACAATAAAATAAGGGCAACAAAAGCGAAGAAATATTTTTTAAAAAAAGACCTTTTCTTTAAAAAAAAAAAAAAGAGAGAGAGAAAAGATGCGGGGGGGGGGGGGGGGAGGCAGGTGGTGGCTCACCAGCTTAAGCACACATTGTATAAAGCATAAGGACCCATGCAAGAATCCACATTTGAGCCCCCGGCTCCCCACCTGCAGGGAGGGTTGATTCACAAGTGGTGAAGTGAAGCAGGTCTGCAGATGTATTATCTTTCTCTCTGTATTACCTTCCCCTCTCAATTTCTCTGTCCTATCCAAAAAAAATTTTAAAAATGGACACAGGAGCAGTGGATTTATAGTGTAGGCACCGGGCCCCAATAACCCTGGAAGCAAATAAGTAAGTAAATAAAGAGAAAAGATGCTCAATTTTACTAGAAATGACATCAATTTTCATGATAAAGGGGATTGGGACTTGGTGGTGGCATACCTTGTTGAGCACACGTTACAATGCATAGGACCCAGGTTCAAGCCCCTAGTCCCCACTTACAGGAGGAAAAGCTTCAAAAGTGGTGAAGCAAGGCTGCAGGTGTCTCTGTGTTTCTCTCCTGTTTTATCTACCCCTTCCTCTCAATTTCTTGCTATCTCTATCCAATAAATAAAGACAATAAAAATTTAATAAAAGATGGGGGGCGGGTAGTAACACAGCAGGTTAAGTGCACATGGCGCGTAGCACAAGGACCAGCATAAGAATCATGGTTTGAGTCCCCAGCTCCCCACCTGCAGAGAGGTCACTTCACAAGCAGTGAAGATGTCTATCTTTCCCGTCTTTCCCTCCTCTTGATTTCTCTGTCCTATCCAACAATGGCAACAACAACAATAATAACAACAATGATAAACTACAAGGGCAACAAAAGGGGAAAAAATAGCCCCCAGGAGCAGTGGATTTGTTGTGCAAGCACTGAGCCCCAGTGATAACCCTGGAGGCAAAAAAAGATGTGGTCCAGGAAGTGGTGCAGTAGATAAAACACTGGATTCTCAAGCCAAGAGGTCCCAAGTTCAACCCCTAGCAGCACATGTTCCAGAATGATGTCTGGTTCTTTTTCTCTCTCCTCCTATCTTCCTCATGAATAAATTCTTAAAAAAAAAAAAAAAAGTTAGTAAAAGTGGGGGTAGATAGCATAACGTTGTTATTCAAAGAGACTCTCAAGCCTGAGGCTCCAAAGTCCCAGGTTCAATCCCCTGCACCACCATAAACCAGAGCAGAGTTGAGCAGTGCTCTATTAAAATAATAATAATAATAATGATAAAGATTAAAAGAATATGGTGTCATGGCCAAGGGGTAGCACACCTGTTTAAGCGCACACATCAGTATGCAAGGACCTAGGGTTCAAGCCTCTGGTCCCCACCCGCTGGGGTCAGAAAGCTGAGTGGTGAAGTAGTGTTGCAGGTGTCTGTGTCATCTGCCCCCCTTTTTCTTTTTCTAATTTTTATTACCTTTATTTATTTGATAGAGCCAGCCAGAAATTGAGAGGGAAGGGGGAGACAGAGAGGAAGAGAAACAGAGTGATACCTGTATCCCTGCTTCATCGCTTATGAAGCTTTCCCCCTACAGGTGGGGACCAGGAATTTGAACCTGTGTCCTTGTGCACTGTAATGTTAGTGCTCAACCAGGCATGCCACCACCTGTCCCCCCCCCCACTTCCCTCTTTATCTTCCCTTCCCCTCTCAATTTCTGTTCCTATCCAATAATAAATGAAAAACTAAGAGAAAGAGAGAATATAGTGTCAGCAATGAAGGAGGAATCAGTACCCTTGTGAACTACTGATGAGGACTATAAAGTGTCATCACGCAGAAAGCATCACAGCAGCTTCTCGAGAAATTTGCAGGTAACCTAGCAATTTTACTTCATGTGTCTCCAAATGATTTAAATGAGGCATGCAGAGAAATATTCGTAGTTATCTTCACAGTGTCATTATCACAACAACCAACTGGTGGAGGCCAGCCAATGTATACCGAGGGATGAACTGAGATGAACTGTACACATGCAGTCAGCCCTTGAATGACGCAGGGAATGATCCTGACAGTCAAAACTCTGCATGGAGGGGTTGCTCCACAAGTGGTGAAGCAGGTCTGCAGGTATAGATCTTTCTCTCTCCCTCTTTTTATTTTTTATTATTCATTTATTTATATTTATTCCCTTTTGTTGCCCTTGTTTTATTGCAGTAGCTATTATTGTTGCTGTTATTGATGTTGTTCTTGTTGGGTAGAACAGAGAGAAATGGAGAGAGATAGGGAATAAAGAGAGGGAGAGAGAAAGACACCTGCAGACCTGCTTCACCGCTTGTGAAGTGACTCCCCTGCAAGTGGGAGCCAGAGGCTCGAACTGGTCCTTTAAGCTGGTCCTTGTGCTTTGCATCCCCTAGGCTTAACCCGCTGCACAAACGCACAACTCCCCTCTCTATCTTCCCCTCGACTCTCAATCTCTGTCCTATCCAAAAAATAAGGTCATAGGAGCAATAGATGTGTAGTATAGCATCAAGAGCCAGCAAGAACCCTGGGGGAAAAAAGAAGGAAAAAACAAAAGCAAAAAAACAAAAAGCCTCTACATGTAACTCAGGCCTCTCACCCAAGGCTGCATATCCTGACAGTTCGCCTTCTGTATCTGCAGATGTCACATCCACAGCTTAATCCAGGAGTCAGGAACTCATGGTTAGAAAAAAAAACAAAAAACTCCACATATAAAGCATAAAAGAACTCACAATCCAAGGGTCAACTATATATATGCAAATGTATGTATTATCAAAACATAAAAATTCTGGCACATGCTGCAACATGGACAGATTTTGAAGACATGATGCTAAATGAAACAAGCCGATAATAAATTCTCTCTCAAATTTAAAGAGAAAATAATGGCCACCAAGGGCTGGGAGAGAATGAAGGATCATGATCTAATGTGTATCGAGTTTCGGCTTTAAAGAAAAAAAGTTCTGAACATGAATAGTGCTAACAGAGGCACAACAACGTGAACGAACTTAATATCACTAAACTGTGTTTAAAAGCAGTTAAAGTGGTAAAAATGAGGAGTTGGGCGGTAGTGCAGTGGGTTAAGCGCACGTGGAGCAAAGCTCAGGGACCGGCGTTAAGGATCCCAGTTCAGGCCCCCAGCTCCCCACCTGCAGGGGAGTTGCTTCACAAGCTGTGAAGCAGGTTTGCAGGTGTCTACTCCCCCCCCCCCCCGTCTTCCCCTCTTCTCTCAATTTATCTCTGTCCTATCCCACAACAAGAACATCAATAAAAGCAATAATAACTACAACAATGAAACAGCAAGGGCAACAAAAGAGAATAAAAATTAAAAAAAGGAGCCTTGAGAAATGTTTTGTGGTGGTCCGGGAGGTGGCGCAGTGGATAACATGTTGGGACTCTCAAGCTATGAGGTCCCAAGTTCAATAACCGACAGCACATGTACCAGAGTGATGTCTGGTTCTTTCTCTCTCTCCTTCTATCTCCCATTAATAAATAAATAAAATATTTTTAAAAAATGTTTTGTCTGGAGTCGGGCGGTAGCACAGTGGGTTAAGCACAGGTGGCGCAAAGCACAAGGACCAGAATAAGGATCCTGACTTGAACCCCAGCTCACCACCTGCAAGGTAGTCGCTTCACAGGTGGTGAAGCAGGTCTGCAGGTGTCTTTCTCTCTCTCCCTCCCCTCCTTTCTCCATTTCTCTGTCCTATCCAACAACGACATCAATAACAACAATTAAAAAAAAAAAACAGGACAACGAAAGGGAATAAATATTTTTTAAAATGTTTTGTCACAATATAAAACAAAAATTCAGAACTAAAAAGAGGGTAAGGAAGTGACAGGCACATTTAATAAATATTCATGGCAACAAAGGTCTTACAATCCTTAGGTTTTCAAGCAAGCAAACAGGGCTGAAGACAAATTACCCTCCCCCCACACACAGACCCCATACACACACAGCACCCCAGCATGTAGCTAGAAAACAATGAAAGGGACTAGAGCTGTAATGACAGAAGGAGGATGCAAAGTTTGACTCCAGCCTAAAGAGAAGAGTGAGGCCAATAATCTTGTGGGCTAACTTACCTGGAGGGGGTGGATGTCAGTGGCCCGCAGTACCAGAGATGCAGTGCTGAAGCAGATGCCCGGGGTGATGAAGGGGGAGGTGACAGGTCGAGGGTCAAAGAGGTTTGGGTGATTACACACTTTTCGGAGCTGCATCAAAATATTGATGACACTCATGAAATGGCCTGTGGCCAGTGTCTCCTTAGTTCTGAGAGGGTAAAAAAAATAAAATAGAAAGAGAGATTCAGCATTCAGATGGTCACTTCTGTTCCAATCTAGGCTTCCACACTGGGGCCACCACCACTGCCCCCTTACGTGGTCTGTGCCATGAAGTCATCGTAGAGACAGCGCTGGCGCTTGGAGAGCCGGCAGCGAATAACGTGCTCGTACTTTTTAGGCATCTGCTTCTCAACATCCACTTTAACTCTGCGCAGCAAAAATGGTCGCAAAACCTAGAAGCAAGTTAGCAGGAGACTGACAGGAGAACAGGGAGCACTGAGGCACAGCTGAACTCTTCGGCTGGCTTCAGGCCTCAGGACTGGCTTGGCCCTGCTATCACTGTCAGGAAACCCTTAATGGAGTCATGGAGCTTCCTTCCTTGAGACACCCATACAAAAGAGCCAGAAACAAGACCTCTTCTCAAAGAATTACTGTCTGCTAAAGGACACAAAGATGACACCACCACAACATAAATGATAAAAGGGAACAGAGGGCAGAGCGACAAATTATATAGGAGGGAATGGCCTCACTCACATTTCAAGGGTAACAGAAAGCAAGTTAAGAACAAAGACTGCGGCAATGACAGCAGAGTAGAAAAGAAAAGGTCAGTTTGAGTGGTCTGGGAGGTGATGCAGTGATAAAGCTATGGATTCTCAAGCATGAGGTCCCAAGTTCGATCCCCAGCAGCACACTTGCCAGAATGATGTCTGGTTATTTCTCTCTCCTATCTTTCTCATTAATAAATAAAATCTTTATTTAAAAAAAAAAAAAAAAAAAGGCTAGTCTGAGACCTCAGAAGGCAAAACCAGATGGTCTTGAAGTTAACAAGGAGTGGACAAAATGCCAAGAATGCTGGACTTTTTATAAAAGCATGAGGTCCTGAGTCTGATTCCTGGCATTACATGTTGTTTTCTCTCTCATGTTAATAAATAAAATTTTGGGAATCGGGCGGTAGCGCAGCAGGTTAAGCAGGTCTGCAGGTATCTTTCTCTACCCATCTTCCCCTCCTCTCTCCATTTCTCTGTCTTATCAAACAATGACATCAGTAATAATTAGGACAACAAAAGGGAATACTTAAAAAAGAAAAAATGAATTCTAGAAAAATAAGTGAAAAAATGAATGAATGAATAAGATTTTAGTGTCCTGAGAGGTGGTGAAGTGGATTAAGTTAAGGACCCAAAAGTATGAGGTCCTGAATTCCATTATGGACAATGTATGTGTCAGAGTGTCGCTCTGGTTTTCTCTTTCTCACTAATATTCATTTATTCCCTTTTTGTTGTCCTTGTTGTTTTATTGTTATAGTTATTGTTTTGTTATTGATGTCATCGCTGTTGGATAGGACAAAGAAATGGAGAGAGGAGGGGAAGATAGAGAGGAGGAGAGAAAGAGACACCTGCAGACCTGTTTCACCGCTTGTGAAGCAACTCCCCTGAAGTGACTCCCCTGCAGGTGGGGAGCCGGGGCTTGAACCAGGATCCTTATGCCGGTTCTTGTGCTTTGTGCCACCTGCGCTTATCCCGCTGTACTACCGCCTGACTCCCTAATATATATATTTTAAGATGACATAAAAAGGGGAGAGAATATAGGACAGATGGGGGGGGGGGTGTGCCGGGTGAGCACACCTGGTTACAGTGCGCAAGGACTGGGGTTCAAACCTCCAGTCCCCACCAGCATGGGGGAAGATTCACAAGTGGTGAAGCAGGGCTGCAGGTGTCTCTCTCTTCCTTCCCTCTCAATTTCTGGATGTCTCTATCCAGTAAATAAAGATAATTAAAAATAACATTAGGGAGTCATAAGAGGTGACACAGGTCTGCAGGTGTTCACAGGCGGTGAAGCAGGTCTGCAGGTGTCTATCTTTCTCTCCCCGTCTTCCCCCCTCTCCATTTCTCTGTCCTATCCAACAACAACAACATCAATAACAACAATAAAACAAGGGCAACAAAAGGGAATAAATAAATATAAAAATAAAAAATAAAAGTAAAAAAAGTGACAGAGGACCGGATGGTCACAAATCCAACTGACTGTACACACTACCACACACAAGGACCTGCGTTTGAGACCCTGCTCCCTACTTGCAGGGGGGATGAATCACAAGTGACGAAGCAGGCCAGCACAGTGTGTCTTTTTCTCTCCTCTATCTACCCCTACACTTTCAATTTCCCTCTGTTCTGTCAAATAAATAGAAAAGAAGTGGATGCAGGCACCAAGCCCCAGTAATAACCTTGCTAGCAATGAATACGAATAACTAGCTCAGAACACTTCTTGGTTTTGTGGGCCACAAGATGGGACAGTAGGTACAGTGCCTGACTTTTACACACAAGAACCTTAGTTCAATTTCTAACATCACATGTGCCAGAGTAATGCCCTAGTTAGTGTTCTCCCCCACCGCCTTTTTAAGGGAGAAACTTTGGTGTTTTAGGTTTCTCTTTTGTTCCTTTAATTACTTATTTTTTTTTACCAGAGGTTAGCTCTGGTTTATGGTGGTACAGGGGATTGAACATGGGACTTCAGAGCCTTAGGCATGAGTCTCTTTGCATAACCATTATGCTATCTACCCCCGGCCCCTAGTGTGTTCTCCATTTCTTTATCCTTTCAAAAATTAAAGAAAACCCGGTTCGAGCCCCGGCTCCCCACCTGCAGGGGAGTCGCTTCACAGGCGGTGAAGCAGGTCTGCAGGTGTCTGTCTTTCTCTCCTCCTCTCTGCCTTCCCCTCCTCTCTCCATTTCTCTCTGTCCTATCCAACAACGATGACAGCAACAATAATAATAACTACAACAATAAAACAACAAGGGCCACAAAAGGGAATAAATAAAAAAAAAATAAAAAATAAAATAAAATAAAATAAAAAATTAAAAAAAAAAAAAAATTAAAGAAAAAAATAATAGTCTATATGAGAAGTTTGCTTTTAAAACAAAAGTATATTGAAAAGTTCAACTGAGGGGCTAGAGGTATAAATGGTAAAATATGTAACATTTAACACACACACACAAAGCCAGAAATTCAAATACAGGCTTAAGAGAGTCATAGAATTAAAACTACCAATCGTGGTCCAGGAGGTGGCACAGTGGATAAAGCATCCGACTCTCAAGCATGAGGTCCTGAGTTCAATCCCTGGCAGCACATATACCAGAGTGATGTCTGGTCCTTTCTCTCCTCCTATCTTTCTCATAAATAAATAAATAAAATATTAAAAAAAAACAAAACTACCAATCAGTGTGACCTGGGAAGTGACACAATGGATAAGGCACTGGACTTAAGGGCATGAGGTCCTGAATCCTATCCCTGGGACATCCTGTATCAGAGTGCTGCTCTGGTTCTCTTTCCCTCTCATTAATTAATAAATTGACTACACATGTTACCAACTGCAAAGACCAGGGTTCAAGCCTACAATTCCCCACCTGCAGGGGCGAAGCTTCACGAGCAATGAAGCAGAGCTGCAGGTATCTCTCTACCCCACCCAACTTCTCTCTGTCCTATCAAACAAAAAAGTTGAATATATGTATGTATATACTGAATAAATGAAATATTAGAATAAAGAAAGCTTAGCTAAATGCTAAACAACAAAATAAAAGTTAGATAACAAAATAAATTAAAGAAGACAAAAAACAGAAGACGGAGAACACAGCAAAAATACTATGAAGGCCATAAGCCAGAGCTGGTAAGTGCTCGAATATATAAATATATATTGAAAGCAAGCAAGGTCAAGAGTATTACAAGCAAGGAATTAACAGAATCATTTTTAGATGGACAGTAATATCACTGGATGTCCTCAAAATCAGAGCATTTCAGCTTCTCCTTCCTCATTTAATAAGTAAGAAAACAGAATGCCAAGAAAGCAAGTAGAATGACAACTAAGTTGATGAGGTCACTCAATCTGGCAAAGGATTTAGTCACTAAAACACTGTAGCTTAACAATGGATGAGTTCAACATGGCACTAAATTCTCTTCCTAAAAGCTTTTTGACGATAGGCTCTTAAAGCCTCACCATTCCCACTACCCCTGAGAAAAGTAAAAGGCTGGTGGAGACAGCATACTGGCTCAGCAAGATTTTCATTCTTGAGGCTCCTGGGTCCCAGGTTCAATCCTCAGCACAACCATAAGCCAGAGGTGAGCAGTGCTCTAGGATCTCTCCCTGTATTTCTCTCTCACTAAAATAAAATACTAAACAAACAAATTAAAGGCCTTACCTTGTGGAGGCGTTTGACTAGCCCCTCATTGTATTCCTGGCTGCCCTCAATCATGCCAGTTAGGGGGTTAGAGAACCATTCTTTGAACTCTCGATGAGACTGGAAGACATGAGGCATCAAAAAATGCATCAAAGACCATAGCTCCATGAGACTGTTTTGCAGTGGAGTTCCAGTAAGCAGCAGGCGTCTCTGGCTGCAAGAAAAAAAATGAAAGAGAAAGTGATTAGTAGGCTTCCAAGCAACCAACCCTTCAGGCCTGGCCAATCCTTCCATGAAATCCTCATCTCCATCTCCACCTGTTGAAGTTGAGCAGTGACTGCCAGCGTTGTGACTTGAAGTTTTTGATGTTCTGTGCCTCATCCAGAATAAGATAGCGCCAGTTCTTGCGGCGGAAGGCCTGATGGTCCTGCAGCACCAGCTTGTAAGATGTGATACACACATGGAAGGCATTGGGCTTGGTCCAGCCCTGAGGTTGCAGGAGAAAGCAACAGAGTAGGGTGAAAAAGTAAGAAAAGGCCCAGAGGGAAATATGAAAAAGTCCTTAAGGGACTGAAATCAGGTTGGGAGAAAAGACAAGAGTCAAAGGAGCACCATGGAGCCAACAAGAATAGAAGGGAAAAGAACTCATCTGAGAAGATAGTCTAAAATTAAAGAATGTGTGGGGTAGGGGCATGGGCTTCCCGGGAAGAAGGCAGAGGAGAAGCAAACCTGCCGCTTGAGCTTCCTCTCCTTCTGGGCTCCGTAGTAAGTGAGGATTTTAAAGCTGGGGCACCAACGCTTTAGTTCCATCTCCCAGTTCAACATCACACTAGTGGGGACAATGATCAAATGTGGACCCCAGTTACCTGTTTTTTTCAAAAGAATGAGATGGTGAGGAACAATAAGCTTAGGGGTGTCTCGCCCTTCTGTAGCGGGAGTTCCTAGGAGTTGGCCAAGGGAACCCAAATGAGCAGCTCTCCCAGTTACCTTTCTCACAAGCCAAGTGGGCAAGCAGGGAGATGGTCTGGATCGTCTTGCCAAGCCCCATCTCATCAGCAAGGATGCCGTTGAGCTTCTTCTCATACATCGTGACCAGCCAGTCCAGTCCAATGTGTTGGTATTCCCGGAGCTGGCCCCGAAGGAGCAGGGGGATGGGTGTCTTCACCTAGCAGGGAGAAAGATTTCACAGTGCAGATGAGCCGCTTGTCCCTGGTAAACAGCAAAGATAGGAACTGCGCAGAAGCAGGTCCTGAGGGTCTCGGGATACCTGGGTAGTGGCCAAGGTATATCCCTTGGGCTGGAGACTTTCCGCTGCTGCAGCAATGTCAGTAATTTCTTTCTTAGGCCCTAGAGTGGTCGTGGGCCCTGGGGTGGGAGGCCCACTGCCCCCATCTGCTTCACTTTGCTCTTCATCCCTCGCAAGCAAGTACTCCACGCCACAGTCATCTTCTTCCTCCTCCTCCTCCTCTTCCTCCTCCTCCGCCTCCTCATCTGTTTGGCTCTGTGATTGAGTCTCCTCAGATTCATCAGATTCAGATTCTTCCGACTGAGAACTTCCAGTTGTTTCATCCTCCTCAGAATGCTCATCTTCCTCATCCTCAGTCTGCTCCTCAGCAGAGTCTAAAGCAGAAGTCAAAGCTGAGCGCTTATCATACCCGCTGCTGCAGGTATGCTGCTGCAGACACTTCCCAGCTGCCGCCTCACACTCACCTGACTGACTGCTGCTTTCCTCCTGAGCCTCTTCAGCTTCTGTGGCCCTGTCTGGTTCACAATCAGAGCTGTTAGCCTCAACCTCATCTTCCTCTTCCTCTTCCTCTTCACTGCTCCCAGAGTCTGGGGCAGAGGCATCTGAAGCATAGGCGCCTGCGTACTGCTGCAGCAGCTCCTCCATAGACAACTCACCTAAAGGGAGAGAACGAAGAACAAATTTTGGGTTGCTTTGAGGCAGAGAGAAAGGGAGCTACACCAGTTCATTTTGGCTAGGCCCTGATGAAGAGACACTAATAGGTCCATGTCTGAGGGGAGCCTAAAGAGTTTACTTTCAGGGTCTGGGTGGTGCGCGCCTGATTGAAGACACACAGTACAATGTACAAGGACCTGGGTTCAAGGCCCTCATCCCTGCTTGCAGGAGGGAAGCTTCACAAGCAACAGAGCAGGTCTGCAGGTATTTTTCTCCCTATCTCCCCTTCCCTCTCAATTTTTTCCATCTCTATCCAATGATGAATTGATTTTTTTTTATTTTTGATTTTTTACTTTCAACACCATCTACCTAAGTCCAAACCCCCAACCTAGGCTAGACCAAGGTTGTGCTGACCAGTACTAGAAGTGTTAGGATCACTACGTAGCTGGTGAACCTCCCTGTGCTGACTAGGTAGAGTATGGACTTTACTACTGATCACCACAACTCTCTGGTCACCGAGTTCTCACACTGGTCTAACTTCCATTATAACGACCTAATTACTTACAAAGCTGTCTTGGTCATTAGAACTAGAGTTCTTCAAGGTGGTGGTTATAAGACGAGGGGTGGGCTTGGTGGTGTAAATATTTCCTTATTCATCTATTTCTCTCTTTTTTTAAGACTTTATTTATGAAGAATGATAGGCAGAAAGAGAAAAATCTGAACCAGTTATCACTCTGGTACTTGTGCTTCCAGGGACTGAACTTGGGACCTCATGCTTGAGAATCCAGTGCTTTACTGTGCCACCTCCCAAACCACTCTTTTTCCCCCCCTTGTCGCCCTTGTTCTTTTTTTACTGTTGTTGCAGTTATTATCGTTGTTGTTACTGATGCTGTCATTGTTGGATAGGACAGAGAAATGGAGAGAGAAGGGGAAGGCAGAAGGGGGGGAGAGAAAGATAAGACACCTACAGACCTGCTTCACCGGCTGTGAAGCGACTCCCCTGCAGGTGGAGAGCCAGGGGCTCAAACAGGGTTCCTTACGCTGCTTAACCCGCTGCACGCCTGACTCCCCCAGACCACTCTTATTCATCTCTTTATCCCGAGCACTTCATGCAGAGACAAAGTAAATCCTCAGATAGCTAATGAGTGTCACCTTCTCGAGCCAAGTCGCTCAATTCCATGGCATGATCCACCTCCCCTTCCAACTGCTCCTCTGCTGCGATGGTATCCTCTTCATCTTCCGCTAGGAAAGAAAATGAAATCACATCAACAGAGATAGGCATGAAAGACAGTACAAGCTGACAAAGTGAACAAGTCTGAAACAATGGATCCAGGCAATGCACTGGGTAGGCAGATACAGAGAATTAGGTCTAACCTTCATCCTCGTTGGCAGTGAACTCTTCATCATCCTCATCTGGATGCCATGCTTTTTTGTTGCACTGTGAGGCAGGGGTCGAGGGCTTTTCCTACATGGCAAAGAATGGAAAAGGAAGGTCTATAAGGTTAGAGCAGCAAGAAAATGCTGAATGAGATGGGCTGGAACGGTCTGTCTATTCCACTGAGTGACCATGGCCACTGACACTGCCCCAGGGCAAGAATACAATCAAGGGTTTTTCTCTCAGTTACGGCTGCCAAATCCTGGCCCCACTGCCTGCTGGGTAGGACCTGTGAAATTTCTAGACAAGACACAGAGGCCCCAACACCACTTCCATGCATTCAGACATGGAGGAAACACAAAACGTGAATCTCAAGAGACTGTCAGTTTACCATCTGGCTCTGAACCTGTAATCCAGTAAGGAAGTATCAGGGCCATTGCATTGAAGTGGTTATCATCAATATAAGTATTCTCTGCAAAGTGATACATCAACTTAAAGAGTACAGTACATCCTTCAAGTCTGGCATCTTCGACTACAACTCCCCCCCAAAAACCAGATGCCCTCCCCACGAAAGCCCAACTGTTCCTAACCAGAGAAGATGGCTAAAAGCCACCATCGGCCTTACTGTCCACAACTCAGTCCTTGAACTTCTCTCTCTCAGCTTCTCTACTCCTTCGACCCCTTCTGCCCATACCTTCAACACCTGAGAGGGTTCTTCTTCACCGCCTTCCTCAGGCCCATCTCGGGTGTCACTATCATGAGATGAGGGGGTCCTTGAGGGGCTGGAAGGCCCTCCTAGCAGCTGAGGGGGGAGGGAACGGAGCAGCTCTTCCAGCGGCAGTTCTCCCTCACGTCGAAGTAGCTCAATCTCGCGCCTCTGGGTCTCTGCATCATTGCCTTCCTGTTGTTCTTCAACCTCAATGGTCTCCTCATCATCCTCTTCCTCCTCCTCTTGGGGTTGGAAGTCCCCATCTATAGCAGGAGAACAAGGTCACAAAGTCCACGGGGCCCTGCAAGCCACAGGGTGGGTTTTCAGCTCTGGAAAGGGCACAAGAGGAAAAGTAACAGAGCCAAAGAGGACACACACCTTCATCATCCAGTCGGGAAACGGGGGGTGGAGGGCTAGAGGCAGCTGAGGAAGACCCAAGGCAAGGGGAAGAGCCAGCTTTGCTGGAGGCTAGAGGCTGGTTGAGGCTCTGGGACAAGAGGTCTGAGTACTTTTCCGTTTGCCCCACGATAAAATCCAGATGCAGGTCTAGAGCTTTTTTGCGCTTTTCTTCCAGTCGGGACTGTTGCTTGAATTGCACCACCTGTCACAAACATGAAATGGTTGGGTCATCAAGGATCTTTTGACCTGAAAACATGGTCATGAATACATGGTCATGAATACATAGTCACAAAAGGAGGGAAGAGACAGACTGGGTAATGGTACATGTCTAGGCTGCAAAGTCTCAGTTTCAATCCCTGCCACCACCATAAACCAGGCTGAGCAGTGCTCTGGAGAAAGAGAGAGAAAAAAAAAGAGAGATGAGACCTTAAAGATATTCCTAAGAGGGAGTCAGGCAGTAGCACAACAGGTTAAGCGCATGTGGCGCAAAGCCCAGTTTGAGCCCCGGCTCCCCACCTGCAGGGGAGTCGCTTCACAGGTGGTGAAGCAGGTCTGCAGGTGTCTATCTTTCTCTTCCCCTGTCTTCCTCTCCTCTCTCCATTTCTCTCTGTCCTATCCAACAACAACATCAATAACAACAATAATAACTACAATAAAACAACAAGGGCAACAAAAGGGAATAAAAAAAAAAAAAAGATGTTCCTAAGAAAGGGAAAAAAAAAAGGACAAGGTAGAGAAGAGTCAAATTAACCCTTAGGCAGCAGGAAAATCCCTGTAAATATGCCTTGAGTCTTAAAAATTAGGTCAGTGTTGCTTGAATGGAAACCAGGAGGAAAGCATTCCCAGAAATAGAAAAACAAGTGTAAAACAGCACTCAAGTGGAAATACAAGGAAGATGGTGAGAATAAAATAGAGGCGAATGGGATCTGAACTCCTACTGTAACTTAATACATAGGCATTGTGAGGTAACTATTGACCAATCTGATGGCGCTTAAACAAATGGCAGATGAAGTGGGCTTAGTCCCCTGTTCTTTTTTATTATTATTATTTTATTTATCTGTTTATTTATTTATTGGATAGAGACAGCCAGAAATTGAGAGGGAAGGGGTGATAGAGAGGGAGAGACAGAGAGACACCTGCAGCCCTGGTTTCACCACGTGCAAAGCTTTACCACTGTAGGTGGGAAGTGGGGTATTGAACCCAGGTCCTTGCACACTGCACCATGTGCACTCAACCTGGTGTGCCAACACCTGGCCCTCCCATTCTTTCTTCTTCAGAACACTCAAGGCTAGAAAGGTTCAATACACACTCCAGGTATTCAATTTGGGTAGTTTGTAATCTTAACATTCAACCCTTTAGAAATTTCCATCATTCCTTATACCATGCAACCCACCAACCTAACAAAGCCCATGCATTTCCCTTTTTCGGTCCCTGCTACCTACTTTCTCCACGTTACTCCAGAACTGCCTGACGTCCTTAGCCATGGTGGAGGCGATTCGACGCAGCTTGGCCTGCTCCTCCCTCCGGGCCCGTTCCTCTTTCTGCCGCTGCTCCTCATGGTGTCTGATTACCATGCGCACCACCTGGGGTGGGGTGGGGAGGGATAGGCATGAATCTAAATGCACCTCAAAATCAGACCCCCAAATCAAGGAGTAAGGAAAATAAAGTCAAGAAACCTGGCAAGTTAGTTTGCCTCTGGACTATGGGCAGTAATAAGCACCCCTCCACATGCTTCTGATTTCCGCCCTATCCATCAAGGAAACACAAGCCCGAAGCCAGCTGAGAACATACCTTTCGGGCCACACCTCGCTTCCAACGTCGCTCCTGAGCGAAGTCAGCAGACAGCCACTGCATCTCCTCACACAGATAGTCCCAGTGGCCTTTGGGGCGGGGAGGCTCTGGCACTTTAGGCAGCCTCTTCAGTGACCAGAAACCCTCTTTCCGCAGCTCAGCAATGCGAGTCTCAATCTCAGCTTCCTGACAAGGGAGAGCAAGGTGAACAAAATCACTGCACAGTGGCCTACTCACAGCAAGGGTAACTTGCAACACATTGACAGCAACTGGACTTAGTGGTTTATTCTTGAGTTTATAGACCAATCTTATAAGGAGATGATAACCTCTTTCAGATAGAAAAAAAAAAAAAAAAAGAGGGCAGGGGGATGGGGGATGGGAGCACAGGCAAGAAGAAGTGACACACCAAGCAGAGCTGCATACATTAACCATGTGTGAAGATCAGGGTTCAAGCCCCAGGTCTCTATTTGGAGAAGGGGAAAAGGTTCATGATAGGTGAACCAGTGTTACAAGACTCTCCTCATTCTTCTTCTTTTTTTTTTTTTAATCAGAGCACTGATGGGATGCATTGGATCGACCTTCTCGTGGTGCATCCCGTGAGTACCCATTCATTGGGGAAACTGACGATCCTTCCTAGCCGACTGAATCCACATGGATCCCAGTAACTTTCAAAGCCAGCAACAAGCAGCTCCTGACAGCTTTCAACCTGACGCTGTTGACTGGCTACGGAAGAAGGGCAAACGCTAGAAGAAGAGCACTGATCAGCTCTGGCTTATGGTAGAGCATGGGATTGAACCTGGGGCTTCAAAGCCTCAGGCATGATAGTCTGTTTGCATAACCATTATGCCATTTACCCCCTGCCCCTCACTCATTCTTTAACAAAGGAGAAAAATGACCACTAGGAGTAGTAAGGTCATACACCAAATACTGAGCCCCAGTGATAACCCTACTGGCGAAGCAGCATACTATCCAAGTTAGCTATTTTGCCAGCCCAACAGAGGTGATTTTTTTTTTTTTGCCTCCAGGATTATTGCTGGGGCTCAGTGCCTGCACCATGAATCCACTGTTCCTGGAGGCCTTTTTTTCCCTTTTGTTGCCCTTGTTGTAGTTATGGTTGTTGATGTCGTTCGCTGTTGGGACAGGACAGAGAGAAATCAAGAGAAGGGGGAAGACCGAGAGGGGGAGAGAAAGGGGAGAGAAAGACAGACACCTGCAGACCTGCTTCACTGCTTGTGAGGCAACTCTCCTGCAGGAGAGCCAGGGGCTCAAACCCGGATCCTTATGCCGGTCCTTGCACTTTATGCCATGTGTGCTTAACCAACTGTGCTACTGCTGAACCCCCTAGAGGTGATTTTAAGTCAGGATTAGTTGGGGTGGGGAAGCAGAGACAATTCACTGGGTAAGACACATGCTTTGCTGTCAATGTGTCCCAGATTGGAACCCTGACACTCCATGAGAGATGCCAGAGTGGAATGGACACACACACCGCATGCCACACCAATACTATGGTATCTCCTTCTATCTACATTTCTTTCTGAATGACCACATCTGCCCAGGAATAGTGAAATGATGCATATGTAACATCCTGGCTCCACAAAATAGTAAAATCAAGATGAGAACTGGAGGGTAGTTCAGCAGACAAGACTCTGCAGCTGTTCTCCAGCACCAAAGGGCCATCCATGGATGGCAAAGTGGTGTTTTGGTATCTCTTCCTGTCATTAGATAGATAAGTAGACTGAAAAATTGGGTCAGGATATTTTTATTATAAAGATTTACTGGGCTGGGGAAATAGCATAATGGTTATGCAAAAGACTTTCATGCCTGAGACTCTTAAGGTTCCAGGTTCAATTCCCAGCACCACCATAAGTCAGAGCTGAATAGTGCTCTCTGGTTGGTCTCTCTTTCCCTCCACCCCCATATCTATCTTTCTGATAAAAATAAGTAATTTTTAATAAAATTTTATTTTTATTTATGTTCCCTTTTGTTGCCCTTGTTTTTCATTGTTGTTGTAGTTATTATTGATATAATAATGTCATTGTTAGACAGGACAGAGGAAAATGGAGAGAGGAGGGGAAGACAGGAGGGAGAGAAAGATAGACACCTGCAGACCTGCCTCACCGCCTGTGAAGTGACTCCCCTGCAGGTGCGGAGCCAGAGGCTCGAACCAGGATCCTTACCCTGGTCCTTGTGCTTTGTGCTATGTGCGCTTAACCCACTGCACTACCGCTCGACTCTTAAATTAAGTATTTTTTAAAGTATTTATTTAGGGGCTAAAATTAGCTCAGCCTGTTAGAATACCAACTTGCACACCTGAGGCTCCAGAAGTCCCACTTTCAAACCTTAGCCCCACCTTAAACTACAGGATGGGCAGTGCTCTGGTCCTTCCTCTTTCATTCTGCCTCATTCATAATAAAAGTAAATTCAAAAATATATTTACTTATTATTGGGGGGGAGGGGCAAAACAGACTATCACTTCAGCACATACAATGGAAAGGGTCAAGCCTAGAACCTCAGCATATTTGAGAATCCAATGATTTTTCACTATGCAAGCTTTTTTTTTTTTTTTAAACAGGAACATCTTATTTACTTACTTGCCTTTTTAAGTTTTATTTTTTTGCTAGAGCACTGCTGAGCGCTGGCTTATGGTGGTGTGGAGGACTGAGCCTGGGACCTGGAAGCCTAAGGCATGAGAGTCGGTTTGCATAACTATTATGCTATCTCCCCCACTTCTATGCAACCTCTTTATACAAGGTCTTCTTGTTTGAAGACTTATTCACTTACATGAGAGACAGTATCCAGAGCACTTCTCAGCTCTGGGCTATGGCAGTGATGGGAATTAAGCCTGGGACCTTCACAAAGTCACTACTGCTTTCACTACGTTTGTTTATTTACGTACCTATTTTTCCTTTTATAGAGAGAGAAAAGTAGAGTGAAAGAGACCACAGCACACTATACAAGTGACCTATCTGACAGTCTTAATCCTTTCTAACCACCCCCCCCCCCATCCTTGTCCTCTCAACAAAAAAATTAGACTTGGGAGCCAAAGATAAAACTGGGAATGAGTGGTCCGGGAGGTGAGGTGGTGCAGTGATAAAGCTTTGGATTCTCAAGCATGAGGTCCCGAGTTCGATCCCCGACAGCACATGTGCCAGAGTGATGTCTGGTTCTTTCTCCTCCTATATAAATAAAATCTTTACAAAACAAACAAACAAAAACCTGGGAATGAAATGCACTGACAGTGAAAACAAAGACAAGGACATTAATTCAATGGCTCTCAAATGTGAGAATGCACCAAATCACCTGAAGCTTTTTGTGTGTGTGCCTCAAGGGTTATCGCTGGATTTTGGTACCTACACTACAAATACACTACACTCCTGGAAGCCATCTTTTCCCATTTTGTTGCCTGATAGGACTGAGAGAAGTTGAGAGAGTAGAGGAAGACAGAGAAGGGGAGAGAAAGATAAGACACCTGCAGATTTGCTTCACCACCTGCAAAGTTAACTCCTGCAGGTGGAGAGCCAGGGCTTGAACCGGGATCCTCACACTTCATGCCAAGAGTGCTTAACCTACTGTGCTACTTCCCGGCCCCCTTTGAAGCTCTTTTTAAGACAGATTTCCGGGTCTTATGTTGACAAGCAGAAAAGGAGTACCAAGAATTTTCATTTAATTTGATGCTACCGGTCCAGTGACCACACTTGTTTCTGGATAAATCTAAGACATTATGAACTAGAAATGAGGAGTAGAAACCAATAAATGTTACAAGTCTCACATTTTTTAAAGCACTTCCGTGTCTATTTTCTACATGTTTTGTGCCTCACGTTAAGTCTAAAGAATATTACAGCCACCTCTATTTCAAAGAAAAGGAAATGAGGCTCAGAATTTAAGCAGTCTGCTCAAGATCATATGTTAAGGCAAAATCCATGACAAGAAATGAAAAAGACCCACGACAAGAGCCTTCACGAGCATCCCCGACACATACGTGTTTGGCCTGTTCCGCAATCTCAGCGTGGCTCTTCTCCCACTTCGGGCCCTTGTTAGCCAGGTCAGCAGCATGGGGTAAGCTGAGCCCCTCCAGGGCCACTGGGGTGCCATCTGGGGGCCCTGGAGGTCCATCCAAAGAGGAATCTTGAGCTATGTGTTGGGGGGAGATGCCACCTGCCCCACTAGAGGCTGCAGAGCTAGATGAGGCAGGGGACACAGGATTGCTGCCTGTCATGCCGTCCGACACCATCTTAAAGAAAAAGGTGTGCGTTAGAGAGGAATAGAACAAAAATCAATGTTTAGTACTTATTATTTTACCAGAGCATTGATCATTATGGTGGTGCAAGGATTGGACCTAGGGCTTTGGGGCCTCAGGGATGACAGTCTCTTTGCATGACCACTATGCTATCTATCCCCCAACCCTTATTTCTTTATACTTTGAAAATAAACTCTCGAATAAGCTATCAACCGCTTTTATTTTTTCCTTCCTTTTTTTTTTAATGACAGAGAAAGCCAGAGACAGTAGACAATAGCACCAAAGCTTATTTTACTGTGATGGAAGCGAGTTGAACCTGGGTAAAGCACATGACGAAACATTGTACCATCAGGGAGCCAGGCAGTGGTGCACCTGGTTAAATGCACACACTAGGTGTGAAAGGACCCAGGTTCAAGTCCCTAGTCCCCACCTGTAGGGGAAAAGATTCACGTCTGTCTCTTTCCCTCTTTTGCCCCTCTTAGTTTCTCTGTCTATCCAGTAATAAATAAATATACAATAAAAAAAAAAAAATCGGGAGTCGGGCTGTAGCTCAGCGGGTTAAGCGCAGGTGGCGCAAAGCAGAAGGACCGGTGTAAGGATCCCAGTTCAAGCCCCCAGCTCCCCACCTGTAGGGGAGTCATTTCACAAGCAGTGAAACAGGTCTGCAGGTGTCTATCTTTCTGTCCCCCCTCTCTGTCTTCCCCTTCTCTCTCCATTTCTCTCCGTCCTATCCAACAGCAATGACATCAATGATGACTACAACAATAAAACAGCAAGGGCAACAAAAGGGAATAAATAACAAGGGAGAGGTCAGAGGTAGCGCAGCAGGATAAGCGCACGTGGCGCAAAGCGCAAAGACCAGCATAAGGATCCCGGTTGGAGCCCCAACTCCCCACTTGCAGGGGGAATCGTGAAGCAGGTCTGCAGGTGTCTATCTTTGTCTCCCCCTCTCTGTTCCCCTCCTCTCTCCATTTCTCTCTGTCCTCTCCAACAATGGCAGCAATAATAACAATAACCACAACAATGATAAAACAACCAGGAAACAAAAGGGGGAAAAAATATCCTCCAGAAGTACTGAATTTGTGGTGCAGGCACCTAGCCCCAGCAATAACCCTGGAGGGAAAAAAAAAAAAAAAAAAAAACCCACACAAGGATTCTGGTTCAAGCCCCTGGTTCCCACCTTCAGGGGGAAGGCTTTGCAAATGGTGAAGCAGGCCTACAAGTGTCTACCATTCTCTCTCCTTCCATCTCTTCCTCCTCCTCTCTCAATCCTAAAAAGAGGCCACAGGAGCAGTGGATTCGTAGTGTAGGAACCAAGTCCCAGTGATAACCCTGGAGGAAAATAAAATTGTACTACCCAAGTGAACTATAATCACTGGCCTTCAATCTCATTTTTATAAACAGAAACACTTTTGATAGGTTTTTTTATGTATTTAAAATTTTCTTGGGGCCAGGTGGTGGCGCACCTGGTTGAGCATACCTATTACAATGCTCAAGGACCCAGGTTTGAGCCCCTGTCCCCCAAATGCAGGGGGAAGCTTTATGAGTGGTAAAGCAGGGCTGAGGGTATCTGTCTCTCTCCCTCTCTACCACCCCCTTCCCTCTTGATTGCTGTTGTCTCTGTCTAATTAAAGAAAAAAACAACTTTCTTATGGGGGCTGGGTGGTAGCATACCAGTTAACAGCACACATTACCATGTGTAAGGACCCAGGTTTGTGACCCTGCTGCTACCTATGGGGGGGATACTTCACAAGTAAAGAAGCAGCTCTATAGGTGTCTGTCTATCCCTCTCCCCTCTCAATTTCCTCTGTCCTATCAAAATAGGAAAAAAAAAAAAAAAAGCCACTGGGAGTAGATGATAGCAGTTTATAAAACTAGTACTATAAACTTAAAATCAGATCAAAAATTTTTTTTTAATTTCGAAGATGAAAAAGTGGCCAGAGAGAAGCAGATTCATAGCGCTGGCTGATTATCAATCCCCAGAAATAACCTTGGTGGAAATAAAAAATAAAACTAAAAAATTTTATTAGTGATTTATAAGATTACAGGAGTTAGGGCAGGAACAGATAGCATAATGGTCATGCAAAGTGACTCTCATGCCTGAGGCTCCAATGTCTTAGGTTCAATCCCCCACACCACCATAAACTAGAACTGAGCAGTGCTCTGGTTATTTTATTATTTTTTTAATTAAGTAAATAAATAAAAGGATTACAGGAGTTTAGTTCCACACTGAACCTGCGCCAAAATTCTATGCCATCTTCCTACCTCCACCAGGTTACAGGCATACCCCAGAGCACTGCTCAGCTCTGGCTTATGGTGGTGTGGGGAACTAAACCTGAGACCTTGGAGCTTCAAGCATGAAAACCCGTTTGCATAACCATTATGATAGCCCAACCCTATAGTTTAATGATTTGGTTTTAGAGAGAAAAAGAGATGGCTCATTAAGTATGATGCGTCTAGCCCAGGTTGAGCCCCACAACACATACAACTGGTGCTAGGAGTCCAGAGACTGCTCTGGTACTGTGGTGCCTCTCACTCCCTCCCTACCTGAAAGACTAAGACAACCTGGACCAGTGAAACATACATAGTATGTTTCTGCTCCAGCACGTTTACTGGGAATAGGACACCGATCTGAACCCATGCGAGTCCCTCAGATTCTTCAAGCACCACTACTCTGCATAACTGTAATGAGCCCGAGTAGCCGAGGAGACTGTGTACACCAGGAGAGCACCAGACTGGCAAACATCAAGTTCAAAGTTTGGTCCAAGGTACCACCAGTGTCAAAGTGATGGTCGGGTTCTCCCTCCCCTCATTAATGAGAAAATAAATCCTTTAAGGTAATAACCAAGTGTTCAAGATGACAGAGCCAAGTTTTGACTAGATTATATGCTTGGCATACAAGAGGAGCCACGGTCTAGTAGTTAATACCCAAACTCAATGCTGCTTCTGTACAGTGATTGCAAGTTTCGTTTCCGAATCTCAGTACACACACACACACACACACACAACTATCTTAGTCACAGCAACAATCAGAACCACAAAATTCAAAGACATTTAAAAAATAAAATGGGTCCAGGTGGTACCACACTGGGTTGAACAAACACATCACCATGTGCAAGGACCCAAGTTCAAGCCCTCAATCCCTGCTTACAGGGGGGAAGCTTTCTGAGAGGTGAATCAGTACTTCCTGTTGCCCATTCTATCTCTCCCCCGCCCCCCAGCAACCCAAATTTCTATGTCAGCAAATAAAAGGAAAATAAGTAAAAAGAGCAGTTGGACAGGGAAGTTCTCACTAAAGAAAAGTATATTGCTGTGGGATCTGGGCAGTGGCACACAGATGAGGGCACACGTTACCAAAGGCAAGGACCAGGTTCAAGTCCCCAGTTCCTACCTATAGGGGGAAACTTCATGAGCAGTGAAGCAGTGCTGTGTCTCTTTCTCTCTCCTTCTCTATCCTCCCTTCCTCTCTCTGTTCTATCAAATATAAGAAAGTAAAATAAGGCAAATACAAATGTTGCTACCACCATTTCTAACCTGACCTAATTCAGGCTTTTCCATAGAGTTTCTACACACTTGAGATTGATTTTTTTTTTAACTTTATTTATTTATTACTGGATAGAAACAGAGAAAATTTGAGGGGGGGAAAGAGGGAGAAAGACAGAGAGACACCTGCAGCACTGCTTCACCAACTCATGAAGCTTTTCCCCTTCAAGTGGGATCCAGGGGCTTGAACCTGGGTCCTTGTGCACTGTAGTATGTGTACTTAACCAGGGGCATCACCACCTGGCCCCTAGATATTGATTTTATACTCATTTCAAATAGAAGCGCACCTGAGAGGCTTCATAGTCCACTTGAGTACCGAAGGGTCTCTAAACCCAGCTGCCCTGGCAACTATGATTATGGAAATGTGGCTAGGAGCTGATACATTTCTTCTGACTCAAGAGCCAACTGCTCACAAAGTAGAGGCAGACAGGCACCCTCCCCACTGTCAAACCTGTGTCTGGAGGATTGGGAGCTGAGGGTGAACAGGGGAGGGGCTGCTCTGCATGGTCCCACTCCCAGGCTCCTCTTTGGATGCCTGAAGAATGATGGGGTCGTTGTCACCACTGCTGCTGGCAGAGGGGCTGGTGTCCGGCTGCAGGGCATGCTGGGAGCTGGCCTCATTCTGGGCCACCAGCCACCGGGACCCGCCTTCCAGGGCCCGGGGCCCACTAGGGCGGCCCAGCCTCCGTTCAGGTCCACTGGCCTCTGGAGCACCTAAAAGATAGGGCAGAGTAAAACTTTACTTTTTAAAAATTAATATATTGTGTCAGAAAGTCACATCTTCTTCTGCTTTCTATGCAAAAGTGCATCATGACTTTTCCAACAAGCCAATATATATTCATATGTGCACACATTTTAGAGAGGCAGAGAGAGTGAAAGAGACCACAGAACTGAAGCTTCCTTCAAAGTGTGGGGGGGAGGGGGCAGGGTTCAACCTGGGTCACACACATGGTAAAGCAGTGCACAAAGTGAGCTCTTTTTTGTTGATCCAAAAATATTTGCATTTTACAAGGTCTTATTTAACTCATGAAAGAAAAAGTCCAGAATAGGGAAGATAGAATAATGGTTATGCAGGAAGACTTTCAAGTCTGAGAGGGTAAAAATCCCCCAGTACCACCATAAGCTGGAGCTCAGCAGCACTCTGGGGAGAAAAAAAGAAGCTAGAGTATTATTCCACTCAGGCATATGCAGTGCCACAGACACAACTCTGGGCCTCAAGCTTGTAAGTCCTGAATTTTACTGCTGGGACACATGGATAACCCCTAAACATTATTCTTTAATCAGAAATACTTATTTTTTTATATTTATTTCCTTTTGTTGTCCTTGTAGTTCTTATTGTTGAGGTCATTGTTGTATAGGACAAAGAGAAATGGAGAGAGGAGGGGAAGACAAAGAGGGGGAGAGAAAGACAAGACACCTGTAGACCTGCTTCACCGCCTGTGAAGCGACTCTCCTGTAGGTGGGGGGAGGGAGGGGGTCAAACTGGGATCCTTCGCTGGTCCTTGTGCTTTGCTTCACACACATGGTTAAGCCACGTACGCTTAACCCGCTACGCTACCGCCCGACTCCCCAGAAATATTTTTTAAACAACTGAGATAGAGACAGAGAAACAGAGGGAAGGGGAGAAGAAGGAAAGAGACACTTACAGTACTGTTTCACAGCTCACGAAGATTCCCCCCTGCAGATGGGGATCGAGGACTTAAAGCTGGATCCTTGTGCCTGGTAACGTGCACTAAACCAGTTATGCCACCACCCACCCGGCACCAGGAATAATATTTATTAATGGTGTAATGAGCCAAAGCATCATTCTGACACATGCAAAACTGGGGACTGAACTCAAGACCTTGCGTTTGATAATCCAGTGGTTTATCCACAGTGCTACCTCCCGGACTGTAGGAATAATTTAAAAGTAAAGACAGAAACAATGACTTTAATCTGCATTTCTCCACAACCTTTCCTATGTATCTGAGGTTTCACAACCTTCAAGTCTACCTTAACAACCAAGAGCTTCTCCTACCCCCCAGCTCCACTTTATCGAGGGAATGCTCACTTCCATGACTGCCTGTTGTCACAAAAGTACGTTTCCACACTTTAACCTTAGCCAAACTGTGGTCTTGTTCACCAAAGGAACATAGGTCTCCATCAACCAAGTACTTTCTTTTTTTTTTTATTTTCCCTCTTGTTGCCCTTGTTTTTCATTCTTGTAATTATTATTGTTGTTATTGATGTTGTCATTGTTACATAGGACGGAGAGAAATGGAGAGAGGAGGGGAAGACAGAGGGGGAGAGAAAGACAGACACCAGCAGACCTGCCTATGAAGCGACCCCCCCGAGCCCAGGCTCCAACCCAGATCCTTATGCCGGTCCTTGCGCTTGCCACGTGCACTGAACCCGCTGCGCTACGGCCTGACTCACCCAACTAAGTACTTTTCACACAATGTTTGTTTGGTTCACTTACATACTGAGACTAAAAACATGCAGGGGCAAAAAACACCAACTTAAAATAGAACTTATATTTTGTCTATTTAGTCTAGCTTATGTTTAAGAGTGAGACAGAGATAAGAGTGACCACAAGAAGAAACCTTCCCTCAGCGCAGGAGGGGCCAGGGTCAAACACACAGCACAGCACAGCACAGCACAGCACTCCCCAATTTGTCTACTGAATAAAGCTAAGGAAGCGGGACACAGACCACAGTTAACTAGCGTAAAGTCACACAACAATGAAATGATGAGAACACACTGCTCTCATTGGCTTTCTCGGCCTCAGCCATACTATTTATTACATTATCGTCAAATCACAAGCACTGACCCGCAATTCCTTTCACTTATTATCTCAAGCCTGTCCCATTAGCGTCAGTCCACAAAATGGTACCTGAACCCTCACCTGTGTGAGCTGAGACCACACCCCCTGTGAAAGTCTGCACTTCCACGGTGCCGCCGTAGTGCGGGGAATCGCGCCTGGAAGGGGAGGAAAACAGCCATGAGGAACACACGCACACTTATCAACAGCCAGCCCGGCCAGGCTTGGGGGCGTTAGATACAGCCACCAAGAGGCTGAAAAAGAGCGGCGCGGCGGCGGGGAAAACTTACATTCTACAAAGGTAAACGTAAACCTCGATTCGTGAAAACACAACTCCCTCCCGAGGGACAGGAGATTCTGGCTGGTGAGAAGCAGGGAAGCAAAGGGGGGATGCGGGCGGGAAGGTTAAAAAATCGAATCAGCATCAGCGGCTTCCGCAGAAGCAACGAGGTCCCACGTCCGACCGCCCAGCCCCAGCCCAGTCCCAGCGTCGCAGGTGTCAAGAGCACAGCGCTGGCTCTCCCGCTCACGTTAATAAGCAAATAAGGAAAAAAACTTCAACCACCGCATGCATAGAGGAAAAAGGGGAAAGAATCCCATCCGGAACCGGCAGTGCCTGCTGCTTCGCGGTCTGTTCTCAAAGGCTGAGCATCAGAATCCACAGGGTCGAGCCGGCAGACACGGCCCCCAGCACCAGGGGGCGGGCGGGCCCTGGGGCTCAGACCCGGGCCCCGGAAACCGCGGGGCGAACCCACCCGGAGTCCGGAAGTGCCTGCCCAGCGTTGAAGTAAACTCCTCGGCCGCGGCGCTGCCTTTGACCGACTCCCGGGGCCCCGGCCGCCGCCTCAGTCCACCGGCTTCAACACTTGACCTGGGGCTCCGTTACGGCCTCCGCGCCCCGCCCATCCGACAGACCCTGCGTGACCCTTGACCTCTGCCCCCTGCGGCCCCCGAGCCCTAAACCGGCCCCGCCCTCCCACCCCACCCAACGTGCGGCGGGCGGGGGGAGGGGCCGGCGCGTGCGCGGCGGGAGGCGGCGAGCCGGCAGGGCGCAGCGCCCGGGGGCTCCCGCCACAACCCGGACCCGCGCATCCGAGGGGCGCGAGGCTGGGGAAGCCGCCCGGCCCGTCAAGAAGCCCCCCCCGCCGCCGGCCCGCCAGAGACCGGGAGGAAGGCTGAGTCGGGCCGCCGGGGCCGGTCCCGGACAGTCTATGGCGGACGCGCGCCCCGACGGCTCGCCCCACGCCCCTCTTCCTCTTCCCGCGCGCCCCTCCCGGAGGGGGTCGGGGGTGGTGGGCGGGCGGGAGCGCACCTGGGTCCGTCCTCTCAGGCTCGCTCGCCCGCTCGCTCGCTCGGGTACGCGTGCGCAGACGGGCGCGCGGGGGAGAGGCGGCGCGCTCGGGTCCAATGCCGGCCGGCCAGGCCTCCCCCAGCCTGTCTCTGCAGGCGCGCGCCGACAGCCTCGCGCACCGGCCCCGGGGCCCCGGCCGAAGGTGCGCGCGCAGCACCCCGGGAAGGTGGGAGGGGAGGCGGTGGCGGAAAGTTGCGCGCGCAGTCACCCGTCAGGGGAGGGGTGCGGGGAGGGAAGTGTCGGCCATCTTGTCTCCTTACCTGCGTCCTCGGGGGCGGGCGCACCACCCCCCCTCCCGCCGCGGAGGGGGGAGGGCCCCCTCTTGGCCGCCGCCTTCGCGGTCTTTAAATCCCCCCGAGGCCCGCGGCTACTATCACCGCCTGGCCTCCACTGCCTCTTCGCAGCACAAGAGATGCGGGGGGTGGAAAGAGGAAATGGGAGACGCTACTCCCAGCGAACCGCTGCTCCCGAGGCCTCACCAAAATGGCCGCCGCCGTCTCGGCCGCCACCACCGCCAGCACCTCCACAACTCACTATCGCTACCGCCGGCGCGGCCCGTCCTCTCGCGAGAGACAGTAACTGGAGGTTGTGCGAGCGGGGAGGCCCGCGTGCTAGCGTAGGGCGCTGTTGAAGCGCAATGCACGTTGGGAAATGTAGTCCAGCCGGAGGCGCCTCGCTTACCCCAAGGCAGAGCGTCTTTACTCTCCACCTTTGAAGCTGAGACCGGAGCTGCGTTGCGACTGCCGACACCGATCACCCAGAGAAACGATTTGTTAGCTACTCTCAGCAGGTTAGCAGTGGATCCTGGTCCTCAAGTCTCACAACATCCACTCTTACAGAACTACTTCATTTTTCATTTCGCAGTAGCTCCTAAAGCAGCCAGGCTTCATCAACTTTCTAGGTTAAGGATTCCTTTGGGAATCTGATGCGTCACCCCAGAACAGTAAGAGCAGCTGCCTCCTACTGAGCCCACTTTGTGCTGTGATTGTCCCAATCCCAACAACATTGGCAAAATGTAACGGAGGCTTAAATTTCCCAGTGCAGAGCCCAAAACCAAGATGCTTAGCCAAGCTGTCAAAGGCACAAACGCAACAAATTTACAACGGAAGCACTCCCCGCCACCAGCAGCCCGGGTTAGAAAGCCCCCCCAAAAAACTTATCTACGCTCTTCGTCCGTGCGGTTTAGCTATCGCTCACTGATTATACTTTAAAAAATTATTATTATTTTTTCCTGTGTTGTTGAAATCTTGATTCCCCCAGCAAAAAACCTAGGCTCAAAAACCGCAGAAGGTCGGGAAAATCACGTGAATAAAGCAAAAAGGGACAGGTGAATAATATGATCAGACCATATTCTCTGTCCAAGAGAAACAGCCGGTGTTCAAATCGCTGGTCTAGCAGTCACCAGACAGGGGCCAAAATACATCAAAGGATCAGATTCAGCCCACATGCTACCAGTTTGCTGTCTCTGGCCTAAGTCAGAACCTCAAGGCACAAAGAAGCACTCAGTTCCAAGTGATTAAGTGGCTGAGTGCCATCCTTTCAAGCCCCATTCAAGGTCTTTCTTTTTTTCCTAAGAACACTTGCATGCCTGTGGGACCCTGCCATAAAAACAATAAACTCCCAAGAGACTATACACATTCTTTTCTTTTTCTTTCTTTTTTTTTCACATTCTTTTCTTTTCCCCACCAGGGTTAGAATGCACTTAGAGACTACTCCAACTGCTCTCTGTGGCCTTTTCTTCGTCTCCATTTTTTTAATTGAGATTTTATTCTTTTTTAAAATTATTTATTTATTTATTCCCTCTTGTTGCCCTTGTTGCTTTACTGTTCTTGTAGTTATTATTGTTGTCGTCGTTGTTGGATAGGACAGAAATGGAGAGAGGAGGGGAAGACAGACGGGAAGAGAAAGATGGCCACCTGCAGACCTGCTTCACCTCCTGTGAGGCAACTCCCCTGCACGTGGGAATCCAGGCACTTGAACCGGGATCCTGAAGCCGGGAAATTTTATTTTTATGCATTTGTTGTTGGGTAGAAACAGAAAGAAATTGAGAGGGAGAGGGACAGAGTGACACCTGCAGCCCTGCTTACCACTTGTGAAGCTTTCCCCCTGCAGATGGGGACCAGGGGCTTGAACCTGGATCCTTGTGCACTGTAATATGAGCAAGCACTTAACCAGGTGTGTCACACCACCTGGATCCCTTCCTCCTATTCCCCTCCCCTCTTCTTTCTCCTTCCTCCCTC
The DNA here is from genome assembly GCF_950295315.1 of Erinaceus europaeus. NCBI lineage: Eukaryota > Metazoa > Chordata > Mammalia > Eulipotyphla > Erinaceidae > Erinaceus > Erinaceus europaeus. The sequence continues at coordinate 19,162,438 of NC_080176.1, read as the reverse complement.
TTTTTCTTATATAGACAGAGAAAAGAAATAAGAGTTAGAGAGAGAACTGCAGCACTACTACACCATCTCCCCCCAGTGCAAGTGGGGCCCAGCCTGAACTCAGGTTCTCAAGCATGGTGACTGAAGTATGTGTTCTACCAGATGTGCCACCACCTGGCCTGCTTTTCAATTATTCTTCCTTCAAAAGTAAACGCAAAGTGTCGCAACCCCTAGGGGACTTCTCAACTAGCCCCAGGCTAATTTAATAACCCTCCAATTCCCATAGTCTCCTTTATTTGTTTATTTGGGTTGGAAACAAACCAGGGCATGACTTTGGCACATATGATGCCAGCGATCAAACCCAGGACCTTATTTATGCTTGAGAACTAAACACTTGATGCATTGTGCTACCTCTGGGATCCAATTCCTGGGCTTTTAAAGCACTTGAATGTGGGCTGGGGAGCTAGCATAGTGATTGTGCAAAAAGCCTTTTAGGGGGTCAGGTGGTAGTGCACACAGTACAAAGTGCAAGGATCTGGGTTTGAGCCCCCGACACTTCACAAGTGGTAAAACAGGTCTGCAGATGTCTGTCTCCTCTATCTCCCCCTCCTCTCTCAATTTCTCTCTTTCCTATCAAAAAAAAAAAAAAGGCTGCCAGGAGTAGTGATCACAGTGCTGGCACCAAGCCTCAGTGATAACCCTGGGGGCAGTTTAAAAAAGCCTTTTGTACCTGAGGCACCAGAGGTCCCAGATTCAATCACCAGCACCACCATAAGCCAGAGCTGAGTGGTGCTCTGGTATAAAATTAAGTAAGTAATTAAAAAAAAAAAAAAGCACTAATTGAATTGCATTGCATCTGTGTTCATGGTCTGTCTACCTTACACCAAAAGGTTCCTTTGAGAACAGGAACACAGTTAACATGAAATTGTCCTTTGCTGGCTTCAGGTTATTTAGGGGATTTATGAGTATGAACTAATTTCTGTTATAGCACTTGATGAAAAAACAAAGATGGGAGCCAGGCGGTAGCGCTGCAGATTAAGTGCACAAGGCACAAAGCGCAAGGACCAATGTGAGGATCCCGGTTCGAGCCCCTGGCTCCCCTCCTGCAGGGGAGTTGCTTCACAGGCGGTGAAGCAGGTCTGCAGATGTCTATCTTTCTCTCCCCCTCTCTGTCTTCCCCTCCTCTCTCCATTTCTCTCTGTCCTATCCAACAACAACGACATCAATAACAATAACTACAACAATAAAACAACAAGGGCAACAAAGTGAATGAATCAATAAATAAATAAAAGATAAGGGGACCCAGGTGTTGCTGCACCTGGTTAAGTGCACATATTACAATGCACGAGGACCCAGGTTCAAGCCCCTGGTCCCCAGTTGTAGGTGGAAAGCTTCAGAAGCGGTGAAGCAGGGCTGCAGGTCCCTCTCTCTTTCTCCCTCTCTATCTCCCCCTCCCCTCTCAATTTCTCTCTGTCTCTTCCTAATAAGTAAATAAAAATTTTTTTTTAAAGATAGCTATGGAATATAAGAGTTCAAATTCAAATTCTCTCAGCTATTTCTATAAGCTTGGCCCAGCCACCACCCTGCTTGAAGTGTAACACACAGCAGCACCAAGCTCTGGCCATCAGGCAGTGGAGTGACCTTGCCCTCTAAATCAGGTCTGTCTCTCTCCCACTTTAGACCCTTATAGGCCAGCCTCAACCTCCCGCATAGTGTTTCCTAGCTGAAAGCCCCCACAAGCACAAGCAAGGTAGAACATCTGCCCACATGTGTGGCACTGAATTAGATCCCCAGGACCATATAGAAGCAAGGGAGACTCCATGGGTGAAGGAGTAGTGCTCTCCAGGCCCCATTCTAACAGATCAAAGAAAGTTGGAGTGGGCAGGAGGCTCAGTGGTAATGTACTTGGGTTCTGTTTCCAGCACTGAATTACACAAAATTCCCAGGAGCTGGGAGGTGATAAGTCACCCTGTGGAAGCTACATTTTACCATGGGCAAGGCCCTAGCTGTGAGCCCCCAGGCACCACTTGAGAGCACCAAACTTGACAGATGTCTCTCTCTCTCTCTCTCTCTTTATATATTTATTACTGAATAGAGACAGAGAAGGGAGGGAAAGGGAGATAAAGAGGTAGAGAGACACCTGCAGCCCTGCTTCACCACTCGTGAAGCATTCCCTCTGCAGGTGGGGACCAGGGGCTTGATGTGGGTCCTTGCACACTGTAATGTGAGTGCTTAACCAGGTGTGCCACAGCCTGGCTCCAGGTGTGTGTCTCTCTCTCTCCATGGAGTCTATTTATTTATCTTACACCATAATTCTGGCTTATGGCCATGCTGTGGATTGAGTCTGGGACCCCCAAGCCTCAGGCATGAAAGTTTGTTGTGTAGTGGCCCAAGAGGTGGTGCAATAGAAAAAGCATTTGGTGGTCTGGAAGGTGGCACAGTGGCTAAGGCACTAGACTCTCAAGCATGAGGTCCTGAGTTCGATCCCCAGCAGCACATGTGCCAGAGTGATGGCTGATTCTTTCTCTCCTCCTATCTTTCTCATGAATAAATAAATAAATTCTAAAAAAAAAAAAAAAAAGAAAAAGAAAAAGAAAAAGCATTTGAACTCTCAAACATGAAGTTTTTGAGTTTGAGCCCTGGCATCTCATATGCCATTATGATGCTCTGGTTCTTTACTTTCTTTTCCTCCTCTTTCATAGATAAATAAGGAAATCTTAAAAAAAAAAAAAAAAAGTGGTCTGGGAGGTGGCACAGTAGATAAGCATCAGACTCTCAAGCATGAGGTCCTGAGTTCAGTCCCCGGCAACACATGTACCATAGTGATGTCTGGTTCTTTCTCTCTCTCCTCCTATCTTTCTCTTTAATAAATAAATAAAATTTTAAAAAAGAGGAAGGAAAAAGAAATGAAAGAAAGAAAGCTTAGGATCAGGCAGTGTCGCAACTTGTTAATTACACACGTGACAGCGCACAAAGACCCAGGTTCAAGCCCCTGGTCCCCATCTGCAGGGGAAAAGCTTCACAAGTGGTAAAGAGGGCTGTAGACATCTCTCTTTTAAAAATATTTATCTATTCCCTTTTGTTGCCCTTGTTGTTTTATAGTTGTAGATGTTGTTATTGATGTCATCATTGTTGGATAGGACAGAGAGAAGTGGAGAGGAGAGGGGAAGACAGAGAGGAGGAGAGAAAGATAGTCACCTGCAGACCTGCTTCACCAGTGACCCCACTCCCCGCAGGTAGGGAGACAGACGGAGGCTTGAACTGGGACCCTTGAGCCTGTCCTTGCACTTTGCACCTTTTTTTTTTTGCCTCCAGGGTTATTGCTGGGACTCAGTATCAGCACTACAGATCCACTGCTCCTGGAGGCTACTTTTTTCCCCCTTATGTTGCCCTTGTTCTTCATTGCTGTTGTTATCATTACTGTTGTTGCTATTGCCATCATTGTTGTTGGATAGGACAGAGAGAAATTGAGGGGGGCGCAGACAGAGGGGGAGAGAAAGATAGACACCTGCAGACTTGCTTCACCTGTAGGTGGGGAGCCAGGGGCTTGAACCAGGATCTTTGCGCTTAGCACCATGTGCGTTTAACATGCTGAGCTACTGCCCAGCACCCCCCACCCTCTATCTTAAACCCTCTATCTTTTTTTTTTAAACCCTCTATCTTAACTTTCTTTGTGCAGATTTTATTTTTGAGAGGAGAAAGAGGAGATGAGGGGACTGAGTGGTAGCACATATTACTATGCATGCAGACCTGGGTTCCGGCCCCCTGCTCCCTGCCTGCAGGGGAGATGCTTCACCAGTAGTGAAGCAGGTTTGCAGGTCTCTCTCTTCCTTCCTTCCTTCCTTCCTTCCTTCCTTCCTTCCTTCCTTTCTTTCATTACTTCCTTACTTCTTTTTGCCTCCAGGGAACTTGGTGCAGGCACTATGAATCCACAGCTCCTGGTGGCCACTTTTCCCTTTTTTTTTTTCTTTCCATTTAAGTCAATAGAACAGAGAGAAATTTAGCCAGGAAGGGAAGATAGGGAGAGAGAAAGATAGACACTTGCAGATCTACTTCACTATTTGTGAAGCGTCCCCACTGCAGGTGGGGAACAGGGGCTCGAACTTGGCTCTTTGTGCATAATACTATGTGTGCACAGAGTGTGCCACTGCCTGGCCTCCTTTCTCTCTTTCTATTTTCCTCTCCCCTCTCAATTTCTATCTGCCCTATGAAATAAAAAATAAAAAGGAAGAATGGCTCCAGGGCACAGTGGACTTGTAATGCAGGTGCTGAACCCCAGAAATAACCCTGATGAGAGAGAGCGAAAAAGAGAGAGAGAGAGGAGAGTGGTCAGAAGATGGTGTAGTGGATAAGGCATTGTACTCTCAAGCAGAAGGTCAGTAGTTCAACCCCTGGCAGCACATGTACCAGAGTGATGTCTGGTTCCTTCTCTCTCCTCCTATCTTTCTCATTAACAAATAAAATATTTAAAAAGAGAGGAGAGAGAGAGCATATCACTCTAACATATATAGTACTGAGGGTCAAACCTGGGACCTCATGCTTGCAAGTTCAGAGCTTTATCTCAGACCACTATCTTAAATTTTAAAAAGGAGGGACCCGGTGGTGGTGCACCTGATTGAGCACACATGTTGCAATGCACAAGGACCTGGGTTCAAGTCCCTGCTCTCTATCTGTAGGGGGAAAGCTTTGCAAGCGGTGAAGCAGGGCTACAGGTGTCTCTCTCCCTCTCTATCATCCCCTTCCCTCTTGATTTTTGGCTCTCTATCAAATAAAGATAATAAAATGTTTTAAGTATTTATTTATTTATTCCCTTTTGTTGCCCTTGTTGTCTTTTTATTGTTGTTGTTATTGATGTTGTTGTTATTGGATAGGACAGAGAGAAATGGAGAGAGGAGGGGGAGACAGAGAGGGGGAGAGAAAGGTAGACACCTGCAGACCTGGTTCACCGCCTGTGAAGTGACTCCCCTGGAGGTGGGGAGCCAGGGGCTCGAACTGAGATCCTTACTCTGGCCCTTGTGCTTTGTGCCACCTGCGCTTAACCTGCTGAGCTACTGCCTGACACCCAATAAAAAAAAAAAAATTTAAAGGAAAAAGGGAAAGGGAGAGGCTGCTGGGAGCAGTGGAATTGAGCAGGCATGAACCCCCAGCAGACCAAAAAAAAAAAAGTTGTTTTTACAGGATATTGTGTTGAGTTAAGAAGCTAGACACAAATATATATAGAGTTAAGTGCATGTGGCGCAAAGCACAAGGACCAGTGTAAGAATCCCTGTTGGAAAAATAACCCCATCCAAAAATGGGGGGAGGACATGGACAGAGTATTCACCACAGAAGAGATCCAAAAGGCCGAAAAACACATGAAAAAATGCTCCAAGTCTCTGATTGTCAGAGAAATGCAAATAAAGACAACAACGAGATAACACTTCACTCCTGTGAAAATGTCATACATCAGAAAAGGTAACAGCAGCAAATGCTGGAGAGGGTGTGGGGTCAAAGGAACCCTCCTGCACTGCTGGTGGGAATGTCAATTGGCCCAACCTCTGTGGAGAGCAGTCTGGAGAACTCTCAGAAGGCTAGAAATGGACCTACCCTATGATCCTGCAATTCCTCTCCTGGGGATATATCCTAAGGAACCCAACATATCCATCCAAAAAGATCTGTGTACACATATGTTCTTGGCAGCACAGTTTGTAATAGCCAAAACCTGGAAGCAACCCAGGTGTCCAACAACAGATGAGTGGCTGAGCAAGTTGTGGTCTATATACACAATGCAATACTACTCAGCTGTAAAAAATGGTGACTTCACCATTTTCAGCCGATCTTGGATGGACCTTGAAAAAATCATGTTGAGTGAAATAAGTCAGAAACAGAAGGATGAATATGGGATGATCTCACTCTCAGGCAGGAGTTGAAAAACAACATCAGAAAAGAAAACAGAAGTAGAACCTGAAATGGAATTGGCGTATTGCACCAAAGTAAAAGACTCTGGGGTGGGTGGGTGGGTGGGGAGAATACAGGTCCATGAAGGATTCAGAGGACCTAGTGGGGGTTGTAATGTTATATGGGAAACTGGGGAATGTTATGCATGTACAAACTATTGTACTTATTGTTGAATGTAAAACATTAATTCCCCAATTAAAAAAAAATTAGAGTCAGCAAAGTAAAAAAAAATAAAATAAATCCCGGTTGGAGCCCTGGCTCCCCAACTGCAGGGGAGTCGCTTCACAGGCGGTGAAGCAGGTCTGCAGGTGTCTGTCTTTCTCTTCTCTCTGTCTTCCTCTCCTCTCTCCATTTCTCTCTGTCCTATCCAACAACAATGACATCAATAACAACAACAATAATAACTATAACAATAAAACAACAAGGGCAACAAAAGGAAATAAATAAAAAAACAAATTAAAAAGATATACATATATAGTGGTCCGGGAGGTGGTGCAGTGGATAAAGTGTTGGACTCTCAAGTGTGAGGTCCTGAGTTCAATCCCCGGCAGCACATGTACCAGAGTGATGTCTGGTTCTTTCTCTCTCCTCCCACTTTCTCATTAATAAATAAAAATCTTAAAATACATATATATATATATGTATATAGACACAATTCCATTTATATAAAGTTAAAAGCCCAGCAAAATTAATTGATAGTGTTAACTATCAGAACTATTACCATTGAAGGAAGAGGCATTTTTATCTGGTCAGAGGCATAATGAGTGGAATTTAAAATAATAATAATAAAACAAAAAAAGCATTTATTATAATAGAGAATGCTAAAACAAGGGCCAGCAGGCCAAGTTCCACCCACCACTGTTTTTGTACAGCACACAAGCTAAGAATGATTTGCACATTTTCAAATAGCTAAGGGAAAAAAAAAAGATTCACGTTTTGTGGCTCATGAAAATTATAGGTAAGACAGGTGGGGGGGACAGCATTATGGTTCTGCAAAAGTCTTTTAGGTCTGAAGCTCTGAGGTCTCAGGTTCAGTTCCCTCACACACCATAAACCAGAACTAAGTAGTGTTCTGGTTAAGGGGGGGGGGCAGGTGGTGAGAACACTTGGTTGAGGGCACATTACTATGTACAAGGACCCAGGTTTGAGTCCCCACTCCCCATTCTGCAGGTCTGCAGTTGTCAATCTTTCTCTCTCTCTATTTTCCTCTCACCTCTCAGTTTTTCACTGTTCCACCAAACAAAATGGAAAAGAGGGGGAAAGGTGGTCCAGGAGGTGGCACAGTGAATAAAGCACTGGATTTTTTTTTTAAGAAAGGAGACATTAACAAAACCATAGAATAAGAAGGGTACAGTTCCACACAATTCCCATAACCCGATCTCCATATCCCCTCCCCTCCCCTGATAGCCTTCCCAGTCTCTATCTCTCTGGGAGTATGGATCCAGGGTCATTGTGGGTTGCAGAAGGTAGAAGGTCTGGCTTCTGTAATTGCTTCCCCACTGAACATGGGCGTTGACTGGTTGGTTCATACTCCCAGTCTGCCTCTCTCTCTCCCTAGTAGGGTGGGGCTCTGGGGAAGCGGAGCTCCAGGACACACTGATGGGGTCGTCTGTCCAGGGAAGTCTGGTCATCATCGTGCTGGCATCCGGAACCCGGTGGGTTTAGGATGTCTCCTTGTTTGTCCCACTGAAGGCCAGGATTTCTAAGGCTTTCTAGCAGTTGTTGTCAGAGCTCACACAGGTGTAGCTACTTTCCAGTTGTCATCTTGGCTCCGCCTTTTTTAAAAATTTATTATCTTTATTGGATAGAGACAGCCAGAAATCGAGAGGGAAGGGGAGAGAGAGTGGGAGAGAGACAGAGAGACACCTACAGCACTGCTTCACCACTTGCAAAGCTTTCCCTCTGCAGGTGGGGATGGGGGGCTTGAACCCGGGTCCTTGAGCATTGTAACATGTGCGCTCAACCAGGTGTGCTACCACCCAGTCCAAAGCACTGGATTCTTAACCATGAGGTCCTGAGTTCAATCCCCAGCAGCACATGTACCAGAGTATTGTCTGCTTCTTTCTCTCTCTGCCTATCTTTCCCATGAATAAGTAAACAAATTCTTTAAAAAAAAAAAGAAAGAAAGAAAGAAAGAAAGAGGGGAAAAGGAAAGAAAGAAAGAAAAAAAAAAAGACCACCAGGAAAGGTGGATTCATATTGTAGGTGCTGGATCACAACAATAACTCTGGTGAGGGGAAAAAAGAGGAGGGAAAGAAGCTGCTGCTGATGTTAATTATAAAGAGGTCGGGCAGTGGCAGACTGGGTTAAGCACACATAATACGAAGCACAAACACTCCAGCAAAGACCCTGGGTCAAGCACCCGACTCCCCACCTGCAGGGCGGGGGGGGGGGGTGTCCCTCACAAGTGGTGAAGCAGGCCTGCAGGTGCCTCTCTGTCTCTCTCTCTCTCCCTCTCTCTCTTCCCTTCCCCTCTCAATTTCTCTCTGTCCTATCCAATAAAAATAGAAATAATGGCTGCCAGGAGCAGTGGATTTGTAGTGTTGGCATCGTGCCCCAGTGATAACCCTGGAGGCAAAGAAAAAAAATGATGGTAATTATATGTAATGCAAATTTCAGAGTCCATAACTAAAGGTTTACTGAAGCCCAACCCAGTCCCAGCATTTGCATAACATCTGTGGCTGTTTTCCTGTTACAGGGGCAGAGCTGAGGGATTCCTGCAGAGACCACAGAGCCTAAACTATTGTTTTTTTCCTACTGTTGTTCTATTGGGGAAATAAAGATTTTCAAGACAGTTATTGTGCTGTGGCTTCAATTCCTCATCCTTCCATGATATGTGTTTTCACACCACTCCCATCACCACTGTGCACTGGGTCCCCCAGTGTCCACTGAACCACCATGCTCAGTCCCCTCTCCACCCCCACATCCTTACCCACCACCTTGGCCTAGTGACAACAGACCACATCTAGTCCAAGTTTCACTCAGTGTTTTGCTTTTCCCTGCTTGTTTCTTAAGTTCCACCTGTAAGTGAGATTGTCTGGTATTCACCTTTCTCCTCCTGGCTGTTCTCATTTAACATGATGCCTTTAAGCTCTTAAAATGAGTCAGGGGAGAGGATTTTATCATATTTAGTAGCCAAAGGGGTATTCTTTTTTTTTCCCCTTTTGTTGCCCTTGTTTTTTTTTTTTTATTGTTGTTGTAGTTATTATTGTTATTGATGTCATTGTTGTTGGATAGGACAGAGAGAAATGGAGAGAGGAGAGGAAGACAGAGAGGGGGAGAGAAAGATAAACACCTGCAGACCTGCTTCACCGCTTGTGAAGCGACTCCCCTGCAGGTGGGGAGCCGGGGCCTCGAACTGGGATCCTTACGGTGGCCCTTGCTTTGCGCCAACTGCGCTTAGCCCGCTGTGATACCGCCCAACTCCCTCTCTCTCTCTTTCTTTCCCTCCAAGGTTATCACAGGGGCTCAGTGCCTGCACTAAAATCCACTACTCCTGGAGGCCATTATCTCCCCCCCCTTTTTTTTTTTTAACCAGAGCACTGATCAGCTCTGGTTTATGGTAGTGCGGGGGATTGAACCTGGGACTTTGGAGTCTCAGACATGAGAGTCTCTTTGCATAACCGTTATGTTATCTACCTCTACCCCTGTTGCTATTATTGTTGCTATTGTTATTGCTGTTGCTAGATAGGACAGAGAGAAATTGAGAGGAAGGGAAGACAGAGACAGAGAGAGAAAGCTAGAAGCCCGCAAACCTGCTTCACCGCCTATGAACTGACCCCCTGCAGGTGGAGAACTGGGTTCCTTATGCTGGTCCTTGAGCTTTATGCCATGTGTGCTTAACCTGCTGCCTATTGCCCGCACCCTGTAGCACAACTTTCTTTCTTTTTTTTAATTATCTTTATTTATTTATTTTTTAAATATTTATTGAATTTATTTATTCCCTTTTGTTGCCCTTGTTGTTTTATTGTTGTAGTTATTATTGTTGTTGTTGGATAGGACAGAGAGAAATGGAGAGAGGAGGGGAAGACAGAGAGGAGGAGAGAAAGATAGACACCTGCAGACCTGCTTCACCGCCTGTGAAGCGACTCCCCTGCAGGTGGGGAGCCGGGGTTCGAACCGGGATCCTTATGCCAGTCCTTGTGCTTTGCGCCACCTGTGCTTAACCCGCTGCGCTACAGCCCGACTCCCTTATTTATTGGATAGAGACAGCCAGAAATCAAGAGGGGAGAGGATAATAGAGAGGGAGAGACAGAGAGACACCTGCAGCCCGGCTCCACCACTCGCAAAGCTTTTCCCCCTGAAGGTGGGGACAGGGGTCTCAAACCTGAGTTCTTGTGCACTGTAACATGTGCGCTCAACCAGGTGCGCCACCACCCGGCCCCAGCACAACTTTCTTACTTATTTATTGTTTAGAGATAACCAGAAATCAAGAGGGAAGGGGGTGATTGGGAAACTGACAGAGAGACATCTGCAGCCCTGCTTCACCACTCACAAAGCTTTCCCCTGCAGGTGGGTAATTGGTGCTTGAACCTGGGTCCTTGTACATTATAACATGTGCTGAAGTAGGTGCGCTGAACCAGGTGTGCCGCCACCCAGCCCTGTAGAGCAACTTTAAAAAATATATTTATTTATTTATTTTCCCTTTTGTTGCCCTTTTTTTATTGTTGTAGTTATTAATGTCGTTGTTGGATAGGACAGACAGAAATGGAGAGAGGAGGGGAAGACAGAGAAGAGCAGAGAAAGACAGACACCTGCAGACCCACTTTACTACCTGTGAAGTGACTCCCCTATAGGTGGGGAGCTGAGGGCTCGAACTGGGATTCTTATGCTGGTCCTTTCCCATCTTTGGATAGATCCCTGGGAGAGTAATTGCTGAACCATAGGGTATGTCTTCTTTTTTATTTTTATTTATTATTGGGTAGAGACAGAGAAAAATTGAGAGGGGAGGGGGAGATAGGGAGGGAGAGAGACAGGATACAACTGCAACCCTGCTTCACCGCTCATTAAGTGTTTCCCCTACAGGTGGGAACCAGGGGCTTGAACCCGGGTCCTTGTGCATTGTAGTACGTGGGCTTAACCAAGTGTGCCACCACCTGGCTCCCAGGGTATGTCCATTGCTTTCTCTCTCTCTTTTTTTTTAAACATTTATTTATTTTCCCTTTTGCTGCCCTTGTTGTTTTATAGTTGTAGTTATTGTATTTTTTTTAAAGATTTTATTTATTATTAATGAGGAAGATAGGAAGAGAGAGAGAAAGAACCAGATATCACTCTGGTACATGTGCTACCGGGGATTGAACTCGGGACCTCATGCTTGAGAAACCAATGCTTTATCCACTGCTCCACCTTCCGGACCACTCTTTTTCTTTAATTAAGATTTTATTTATTTGTTAATGAAGAAGATAGGAAGAGAGAGAGAAAGAACCAGACATCGCTCTGGTACATGTGCTGCCGGGGATTGAACTCAGGACCTCATGATTGAGAGTCCGATGCTTTATTCACTGCACTACCTCCCTGACCACGGTATGTCCATTTCTAATGTTCTGTGGAATGCCCAGGTCACTGTTGTCTTTATCAGTGACTAGGCATTTTTACTATATATCTGCTGGCCATGTAGATCTCTCTGGTGAAGTTTCCACCTATGTCCTCTCCCCACTTTTTTTTTTTTCTGTTGCCAGGGTTATCACTGGGACTTGGTGCCTGCAATACGAATCCACTGCTCCTAGAAGCCAGTTTTCCAATTTTGTTTCCCTTATTGTAGTTGTTATTGTTATTATTGTTGGAGTTGGATAGGACAGAGAGAAATCATGAGAGGAGGAGAAGACAGAGAGGGGGAAAGAAAGATAGATACCTGCAGACCTGCTTCACCACTTGTGAAACGACCCTCCCCCGAAGGCGGGGAGCCAGGTTCTTGTGCTTTGTGCATGTACACTTAACCCGCTGTGCTACCACCCAGCACCTATTGTCTTCACTTTTTTTAAAAAAAATCTTAATCATTTTATTCAGTTTACTCATTTTATACAGTTGTTAACATGTAGGTAATATGTAGGCAAAACTTCTGGTCTATGTTAGGACTCCTGGGCAGAGGTAGATAGCATAATGGCTATGCAAAGAGATTCTCATGCCTGAGGCTCATGCCTCAGTCCCCTTACCACCATCAGCCAGAGTTGAGTAGTGCTCTGGTTAAAAAAAAAAAAAAGAAAGAAAGAAAAAGTGGAGAGTTGGGCTATAGCGCAGTGGGTTAAGCGTGCATGGCACAAAGCTCAAGGACTGGAGTAAGGATCCCGGTTCGAGTCCCTGGCTCCCCACCTTCAGGGGAGTCACTTCACAAGCGGTGAAGCAGGTCTACAGGTGTCTATCTTTCTCTCCCCCTCTCTGTCTTCCCCTCCTCTCTCCATTTCTCTCTGTCCTACCCAACAACAACAATGATTGCTACAACAATAAAACAACAAGGTCAACAAAAGGGAATAAATAAAATAAGTATTTAAAAAAAGTGGAAACACTCTCACTGTCAACTTAGGTCCTTTGTTTTTGCTGAGCTTTTCATGTGTATTGGTAATATATTAGCTCTTTATCTGATGGATGGTATGTAAAGATCTTCCCCCGTTCTATAAGGCATCTTTGTTCTGGTGGTGTCTCCTTTTGCTGTGGTCTGAACTATTTTTCTTCTGTCACTTTTCAAAAGATTTGCTGACCCCTACCTAGTCTATACCTTACTCTAGATGAAGTCACATCCATGAATACTTATGCAGAAATAAACATTCACTGATCTGTGAGCACTTAACATCTGGATACTAAAGCCAGGAGGTAGCACAGTGGATAAAACATGGGACTTTCAAGCAGGAGGTCCCAGTTTCCATCCCTGACACAGCATGTGCCAGAGTGATGTTCTGGTTCTCTGTCTCTTCTCATCCCTCATTAATAAGTAATCAAATCTAATAAATAAGTAAATGTTACACTGCCATGAGAGAATGTTGATAAGGCTGGCACTCTGCCTCTATGCGGACAGAAAGCATATAGGAAACCTCTTCAATGCTGTAAACCTAAAACCATCATAAAAATATAGACCCTTGGGCAGGGGAGAGAACAAAGTGGCTATGCAAATGAGGCTCTGAGCTCCAGAGTGGAGCAGTGCTCTGATTGAAAGAAAGAAAGAAAGAAAGAAAGAAAGAAAGAAAGAAAGAAAGAAAGAAAGGAGAGAAAAGCTGGTATTTTACTCCCCCAGTAGAACACACACTTTGCCAGACCCAAGGACCTGGATTTAAAGCCTCTGGTACCACACGAGGGCGCCACACATGAGGGAAAGCTTCACAAGCTTTAGTGTGGTATTGAAACTTTACATCAGGCTCAACCTGATGCTGTTGACTGGCTATGGAAGAAGGGCAAACGTTAGAAGAAGAAAGTGTGGTGTTGTCTCCTCACCTGTTTGCCCCTGTATTTCTTCTCTGTCTTGATACCTGATTAAAAGGAAAAAATAGGAGGGAGAAAATAGCATAATGGTTCTGTAAAAAGCCTTTCATGCCTGCGGTTCTAAATCTTAGGTCCAGTCTCCTGCACCACCAGAAGCCAGAGCTGAACCGTGCTCTAATATAAAAGAATGAAAAGGGGGTATGGGGGCGGGCGGTAGGGCAGCAGGTTAAAGATGGCATGAAGCACAAGGACTTAAGGAAACAGGTTCTAGCCCCTGGCTCCCCACCTGCAGGGGGTTTGTTTCATGGGCAGTGAAGCAGGTCTGCAGGTGTCTTTCTCCCTCTGTCTTCCCCTCCTCTCTTGAATTCTTTTTGTCCTAACCAACAACAACAGCAATGACAGCAATAACAACAACAAGGGCAACAAAATGGGAAAAGATGGCCTCCAGGAGCAGTGGATTTGTACTTCAGGCACCAAGCCCCAGCAATAACCCTGGAGAAAAAAAGAGAGAAAGAAAGAAAGAAAGAAAGAAAGAAAGAAAGAAAGAAAGAAAGAAAGAGAGAAAGAGAGAGAGAGAGAGAAAGAAAGAAAGAAAGAAAGGAAGAAAGAAAGAAAGGAAGAAAAAGAAAGAAGAGGGAGTCGGGCGGTAGTGCAGTGGGTTAAGAGCAGGTGGTGCAAAGCACAAGGACCGGCATAAGGATCCTGGTTCGAACCCCGGCTCCCCACCTGCAGGGGAGTCGCTTCACAAGCGGTGAAGCAGGTTTGCAGGTGTCTATCTTTCTTTCCCCCAGCGGCGGGTTCGAGCCCAACTTCACGCTGTTTGAGAAGTGCGACGTGAACAGGCGCACCCGCTCTTCGCCTTCCTGCGCGAGGCCCTACCTGTCCGCAGCGCCGCCGCCGCTTCTCTCATGACCGACTCCAAGTTCATCACCTGGTCGCCAGTGGGCCAAAGTCTCCTGGAACTTCGCGAAGCGCCGGTGCGAGGTACAGCCACTGCTTCCCCACCATCGACATGGAGGCCGACATCGAGGCCCTGCTGGCCCAGGGGCCCGGCTGCTTGTAGGTGTTGTGCCTGTCCACCAGCCTCCCTCCACCCGGGGCCGAGGCTCAATAAAGTGTCAGGTGGAAACAGAAAAAAAAAAAGGAAAGAAAAGGAGAGAGACAGAGAAACCCCTACAGCCCTGCTTAGCCACTTCCAAAGTTTTCCCCCTGCAGGTGGGGACTGGGGGCTCGAACCTGGGTTACTGCTTATTTAGCATGTGCACTCAGCCAGGTGCGCCGTCACCCGGCCCCTATCTCTTTTCAGTGTGAGAAATACAGAAATAAAGACTTAGAGAAAGACCAGAGCACTGCTCAACTCTGATTTATGGTGGTGCTGGGGATTGAACCTGGAACCCGAGAATCTTTTGCATAACCAGTATGCTGTCTCCCCAGCCCCCTTACTTTGTTTCTTAAGTCCTACCTATGAGTGAGATTGCTTGGTATTCATCTTTCTCCTTCTGGCTTATTTCACTTAGCTTGATTCTTTTTTTTGTTGTTGTTCCAGGGTTATCGCTGGAAATGAGTGCCTGCACTAAAAATCCACTGCTCCTCAAGGCTATTTTTCATTTTGTTGCGCTTGTTGTTGTTATTGTTATTATTGTTATTACTGTCATTGTTGTTGGACAGGACAGAGAGAAATCGAGAGTGGAGGGGAAACTGAGAGGGGGAGAGAAAAGACAGACATCTGCAGACCTGCTTCACCGCATGTGAAGTAACCCCCCTGCAGGTGGGAAGCCGGGGGCTGGAACCGGGATCCTTATGCTGGTCCTTGCTTCTTCTTCTAGTGTTTGCCCTTCTTCCGTAGCCAGTCAACAGCGTCAGGTTGAGCCTGATGTAAAGTTTCGAGGCCTCCTTTGAATCTGGAGAGGTGGCAGTCGTTGACTATGTGGGTCAGTCTGTCTGTAGCCACAGGGGCAGTTCGGGTCGTCTCTGGCTCCCCAGCGATGGAACATAGCGGCGCACCGGCCATGGCCTGTTCGATAGCGATTGAGGAGGGCCCAATCACAACGTGCTAGGTCAAAGCCGGGTTGACGCTTGCAGGGGTCTGTGATGAGCTGTTTGTTCTTGACCTCAGCTGACTGCCAACTCTGTTTCCAAGAGACTGGAACAGAGAAGTTCAGTGTAGGCATAGGGGACCAGATTGGGTGACGAGATGTCAAGCGTTGGACAGGGTGGGCGAAGATATCCGCGTATATTGGCAGGTCCGGTCAAGCGTAGACGTGGGAAATGAACTTAGATGATGCCGCATCCCGACGAATATCTGGCGGGGCGATGTTGCTAAGAACTGGCAGCCTTTCTTAACACGCTGCACTACTGCCCGACTCCCAAACTATATATATTTTATTTATTTATTTTTTAAACTATATGTATTTTAATATGGCATTGCACAATGCCTTAATTCCACAAACACATAATAAGCAGATGAAATTAAAATGCATAATCTGGAGATCACTGGTCCAGAAGCACACACACTTGACCAGCCCCAAGGACCTGGGTTCAGTTTCCTAGCGTGGCATGTACTGTGTTGTCTCCTTGTGCAAGGCAAAGCAGCAGAGGTTTGGAATGAGTGAGGAACCTCCAAGCTGGCCGCGTTGATCAGATGGTGATGGAGGCTCTAGATCTGCTGGAATTAGTTCTAAGCTGAAGCACCAGAGCCTCTCTGGCCTCTGACATTCCTTATTTCTGTTCCCGTGACTTCCATGACTACTTGACTACTCACATGACTACTTGACTACTCACATGACTACTTGGACCCAGTCCTCATCTTTCTTCTTTTTTTTTTTTTACTTCAGCCTGCATATTCGCTTCTTCCTCCACTTGGCTCTCACCACATAGAATCTTCTAGGAAGATGAAGATGGGACTAAGGCCAAAAGCCTCTTTGTTTTTCTTTCTTTTTCTTTTTTTTTTTTTTTGCCTCCAAGGTTATTGCCGGTGCTCGGTGCCTGCACCACAAATCCACTGCTCCCAGAGACCATTTTTTTCCCCTTTTGTTGCCCTTGTTGTTTTATCATTGTTCTGGTTATTATTGTTGTTGTTTTTGTTGCTGTCATTGGATAGGACAGAGAGAAATGGAGAGAGGAGGGGAAGACAGAGGGGGGAGAGAAAGACAGACATCTGCAGACCTGCTTCACCACCTGTGAAGCGACCCCCCTGCAGGTGGGGAGCCGGGGCTCTAACTGGGATCCTTCAGCCAGTGCTTGTGCTTTGTGCCACATGCGCTTAATCCGCTGTGCTACCACCTGACTCCCCTTTCTTTTTTTTTTAAAGATTTATTTATTTATTAATGAAAAAGATAGGAGGAGAGAGAAAGAACCAGACATCTCTCTGGTACGTGTGCTGTCAGTGCTTGAATGCAGGACCTCATGCTTGAGAGTCTAGCACTTTATCCACTGTGCCACCTCCTGGACCACTACCTCTGTTTTTCTATCTTAAATAGATAAATAATTAAAATGAAAATAAAAACAAGGAGTTGGGCGGTAGCACAGCGGGTTAAGCACAGGTGGTGCCAACTGTAAGGACCAGCATAAGGATCCCAGTTTGAGCCCCCAGCTTCCCACCTGCAGGGTGTTCGATTCACAGGCGGTGAAGCAGGTCTGCAAGTTTCTCTCTTTCACTCCCCCTCTCTGTCTTCCCCTCCTCTCTCCATTTCTCTGTCCTAGCTAATAATGACGACGCCATTAATAACAACAGTAATAACTACAACAACAATAAAAAGCAACAAGGGCAACAAAAGGGAAAATAAATAAAATATAAAAAATAAAATAAATGTTTAAAGAAAAAGAAAAACAGTGGGCAGGCATGGCACAGCCCCTTGAGCACACACATTACAATGTGCAAGGACCACATTCCCCACCTGCATGGAGTGAGTTTCAGGAGTGGTGAAGCAGTGTTGCAGGTCTCTCTCTCTCTCTCCCTCTCCATTTTTTTTTTTTTTTTTGCCAGCGCACTGGTCAGCTCTGGCTTATAGTGATGCTGAGGATTGAACTTGGGATCTTTGGTGCCTAAGGTATGAAAGCTTTTTGTTTGTTTGTTTGCATAACCATTATGATGCCTCCCCAGCCCTCTCCCTCTTCTCCCTCAATTTTCTCTGTCATATCAAATAAAGGGTGGGGGTTGGCTGCTGGGAACAGTGGTTTTGTGTGCAGGCACCAAGTCCCAGCAATAACCCTGGTGGAAATTAAGGACAAAAGAAAAAGAAAAGAAAAGGAAAGAAGAGAAAAAGAAAAGGCAAATTTTGATCCAAAGATGAATTTGAGACTCAGAAATACTAATCCAAAAATAATCCCTGTGTTTAGGTGGTTCCATAATGCTTTCAAAGCATTATTATTTTGTTTGCTGGGGCTTCACACACACACTTGCACTATTTTACTACCTTTTTTCCTTTTCTCCTTAATTGCAGAGAGAGAGAGGGAGAGGGAGAGGGAGAGAGAGAGAGAGAAGCAGAGAGACAGGGAAAGCGCCACAGGTGCACAGAACTTTGAAACTTCCTCCAGGCTTGAACCTGAGTCTTGCACATGGTAAAACAGTGCCCTGTCTAAGTGAGCTATTTCACTTCCTCAATACATAAGCGTTAAAAAAAAAATAATTAGGGTGGTCCAGGAGGTGGCTCAGTGGCTAAAGCACTAGACTCTCAAGCATGAGGTCCTGAGTTCAATCCCCGGCAGCACATGTACCAGAGTGATGGCTGGTTCTTTCTCTCCTTCTATCTTTCTCATAAGTAAATAAATTCTTTTTAAAAATGATTAGAAACCTCTTGTTCTACAGTTGAGTAGTAGTGGGAGCACACTCTAGTGTCGCACCTGTGCTGGTGAAATGGGTGACAAGGGCTCTGCATCCAATACTTTTGTCTTATTGGCAGACTGTTTTGGTGGTCCAGGAGAAGGAGGTCAAAGGGCAGGCCAGATCCAGGGGGAACAGGACTTGGAGAGATTTTGTCTCACCCTGACCTTGAAAACTGTAGGCAAGGGGAACAGATGGTGGCACACATTGGTGCATGGTACAATGCTCAGGGATCTGAGTTCAAGCCTCTGGTCGGTCACCACCTGCAAGAAGCAAACTTCACAAATGGTGAATTGGTACTGCAGCTCTCTCGCTCTCTCTCTCTCTCTCTCTCTCTCTCTCTTTCCTTCTCAATTTCTTTCTGATCTCTATTCAAAAATAAATTAAAACATAAATAACACTAAAAAAAGAGAAGAAAATCTAAAAAAGCAATAAAGTGAGTAAATAAAATGTACTAATAAGATAGACCTGGGGGTTAGTACTTTCGAAAGCTAACCGCTTCAACAATATTGGGGTGGGGCATAATGAATAAACCAGCTGAGTTTTTTTTTTTTTAATTTATTGATGTATTATTTATTGGATACAGATAGAGGGAGAAACTTAGATGGAAGGGAGAGATAGAAAGAAAGAAAAGACTTTTGTAGCACAACTTCACCACTTGTGAAGCTTCCCCTGTGGGTGGGGACCAGGGGAATAAACCCGGATGCCTGCTCATCTTTACAGAGATTAAAACAGAAAGGTTATCTCAAGAGAGGTAGCCAAGGTTACAGCATCCGAGGCTAGGCAGAGGGGCATTCGTCTGCAGGTGACAGAGCTGTTGAAAAGTCAAGCTACAGGAGTCAGGCAGTGTGGCCAAAGCGCAAGGACCCAGCCTAAGAATCCCGGTTCAAGCCCCCAGCTCCCCACCTGCAGGGGAGTCGCTTCACAAGTGGTGAAGCAGGTCTGCAGGTGTCTGTCTTTCTCTCCCCCTCTCTGTCTTCCCCTCCTCTCTCCATTTCTCTCTGTCCTATCCAACAACAACGACATCAATAACAACAATAATAACTACAACAATAAGACAACAAGGGCAACAAAAGGTAATAAATAAATATAACAAACAAGTAAAAAAAAAGTAAAAAGTCAATCTACGGGAGTCGGTCGATAGCGCAGCAGTTAAACGCAGGTGGTACGGAGCGCAAGGACTGGCGTAAAGTTCCCGGTTCGAGCCCCCAGCTCCCCACCTACAAGGGAGTCGCTTCACAGGCGGTGAAGCAGGTCTGCAGGTGTCTAATTTTCTCTCCCCCTCTCTGTCTTCCCCTCCTCTCTCCATTTCTCTCTGTCCCATCCAACAACAAAGATATCAATGACAATAACAATAAAACAACAAGGGCAACAAAAGGGAATAAATAAATAAATTTTTATTATTTTATTTTATAAATAAATATTTTAAGAAAGAAAGAAAGAAAGAAAGAAAGAAAGAAAGAAAGAAAGAAAGAAAGAAAGAAAGAAAGAAAGAAAGAAAGAAAGAAAGAAAGAAAGAAAGAAAGAAAGAAAGAAAGAAAGAAAGAAAGAAAAATCAAGCTAGGCCTGCTCTATTTTCTGAAATGTGACCCTAACTAATAGCAATGGCTGGAAAGGGCCATCACCGAGTTGTAATGAGAACTCCTGACCAGGAGGTGGCGGTAGAGCTTTAAAAAAAAAAAACACTGCAGAGGAACAACTAGAACTTGGCAGTGATGGCTAAGATGATCCACTAAACAGATGTTCCTTTTGCCTGTGGGGAATGTGGTCTTTCGCAGTTTCCTCCTACTGCCCGCCTCCCTGGGCTCATTTTCAGCCTCCATCAGTGGTAGGAGCGGCTCAGAATTCTTCCCTGAAGCGCCTTCTTCACCAGCACATTCTCAAGAGCAGATGCAGGCACCCTCAAGCTCATGAAAATTAGGCTTCAGGTCTTTTCCTTGACAGGAGTTCAGCATTGTTAGAAGAAGCGGTAGGGACTGTGTTGAATAGTCTAGATCAGATGCAACCACAAAGCATTTGCGTGTGAGCACATTTTGGTAACTTGCCTGAAGAGATCTTAGAAGAATGAAAAAAAACAAACCCTGAAGGCAATAGTAATCAGTGATGAGTTCATTGTGCATTCCATCACCAGCACTCTCTCTGTCTCTTTTAAGTGGAAAAAGAAAAAAAAAAGATTGATTTAGCAGCAAGAGAGGTGATGCAGTGGATAAAGTATTGGGTTGACTCTCAAGCATGAGGTCATAAACTCTTTTTTAAAAATATTTATTTATTTATTTCCCCTTTTGTTGCCCTTGTTTTTTATTGTTATTGTAGTTATTGTTGCCACTATTGGATAGGATAGAGAGAGATGGAGAGAGGAGAGGAAGACAGAGAAGGGGAGAGAAAGACAGACACCTGCAGACCTGCTTCACCTCCTGTGAAGTGACTCTCCTGCAAGTGGGGAGCTGGGGGCTTGAACCAGGATCCTTCCGCTGGTCCTTGTCCTTTGCGCCACGTGTGCTTAACCCCCGTCGTTACCGCCCCAGTCCCGAGGTCCTAAATTCTATCCCTGGCATAGCATGTGTCGAAATAATACCCTGGTGTGTCTACTCTTTCTCTATTTTATCTGGTAGAACAGAGTGAAATTGAGAGGGGGAGATAGAGAAGAAAAGAAATAGACATCTACAGTCTTGCTTCACCACTCCCCTGCAGATGGGGACCAGGTCCTAGTGCATGGAAGTATATGCATGTAGCCAGGTTCACCATCACCTGGCCCCTCTTCTCTCTCTCAGATAAATAGCGGTATGGGGTGGGTGATGGCACACACATTACCTGCACAAGGACCATGGTTGGAGCCCCCATTGCCCACCTGCACAGGCGAAGCTTTACAAACGGTGAAGCAGGTCTGCAGGTATCTGTCTTTTACTCTGGCTACCTTCCCCTCCCCTCTCAATACCTCTCTGTCCTATCATATAAAATAGAAAGAAGGGGGGACGCAGGGAGAATGAGCACCTGGAGTGGCAGATTCATAGTGCTGCACTGAGCCCCAGCAGTAAAAACCCTTGTGGCAATAAATATAAATAATAAGGGGTTTGGTGATAGCATATCCCATAGAGCTCTCATATTATCATGCTCAAGGACCCAGGTTCAAGTCCCTAGTCCCCACCTGCAGGGGGGAAGCTTCACAAGTGGTGAAGCAGGGCTGTTGATGTCTCTGTTGGGAAACCTCTCTGCCTCGCCCTCCCCTCTCAATTTCTCTCTGTCTCTATCAAAAGGTAAAATAAATAAGTAAACGTTATTTAAAAATTAAGTGAGAGAGGGTCGTGCTATAGCACAGCAGGTTAAGCACATGTGATGCAAAGCGCCAAGGACCGGCTAAGGATCCCGGTTCGCGCCCCCAACTCCCCACCTGCAGGGGCATCGCTTCAGAAGCGGTGAAGCAGATCTGCAGGTGTCTATCTTTCTCTTGCCTTCTCTGTCTTCCCCTCCTCTGTCCATTTCTCTCTGTCCTATCCAACAACAACGACATCAACAATAATTAAAACAACAATAAAACGAGGGCAACAAAAAGTAAAATAAATTAAAAAAATAAGAACTGGAGAGATTTCATAATGATATGCAAATAACCCTCATGCCCAAAGCTCTGAGTTTCTAGGTTCAATCCCCGCACCATCATAAGCCAGAGTTGAGAAGTACTCTAGTAAAAACTAAATTACTTTATTTGGGCTGGCAAGATAGCTCAGTCGGATATAGCATTTGCCTCTTTTTTTATTTCTTTTTTAAATTATTTCTTAATATTTATTTTATTTATTCCCTTTTGTTGCCCTTGTTGTTTTATTGTTGTAGTTATTATTGTTGTTGTCATTGTTGGATAGGACAGAGAGAAATGGAGAGAGATGGGGAAGACAGAGAGGAGGAGAGAAAGATAGACACCTGCAGACCTGCTTCACCGCCTGTGAAGCGACTCCCCTGCAGGTGGGGAGCCGGGGTTCGAACCGGGATCCTTATGTCAGTCCTTGTGCTTTGTGCCACCTGCGCTTAACCCGCTGCGCTACAGCCCGACTCCCCTTTTTTAAATTTCTTTATTGGGGAATTAATGTTTTACATTCAACAGTAAATACAATAGTTTGTACATGCATAACATTTCCCAGTTTCCCATTTAACAATACAACCCCCACTATGTCATTTATCATCCTTCATGGACCTGTATTCTCCCCACCCACCCACCCCAGAGTCTTTTACTTTGGTGCAATATGCCAATTCCATTTCAGGTTCTACTTGTGTTTTCTTTTCTGATCTTGTTTTTCAACTTCTGCCTGAGAGTGAGATCATCCCATATTCATCCTTCTGTTTCTGACTTATTTCATTCAACATGATTTTTTCAAGGTCCATCCAAGATTGGCTGAAAATGGTGAAGTCACCATTTTTTACATCTGAGTGGTATTGCATTGTGTATATAGACCACAGCTTGCTCAGCCACTCATCTGTTGTTGGACACCTGGGTTGTTTCCAGGTTTTGGCTATTACAAATTGTGCTACCCAAAACATATGTGTACACAGATCTTTATGGATGGATGTGTTGGGTTCCTTAGGATATATCCCCAGGAGAGGAATTGCAGGATCATAGGGTAGGTCCATTTCTAGCCTTCTGAGAGTTCTCCAGACTGTTCTCCACAGAGGCTGGACCAATTTGCATTCCCACCAGCAGTGCAGGAGGGTTCCTTTGACCCCACACTCTCTCCAGCATTTGCTGCTGTTACCTTTTCTTTTCTTTTTTTTAAAATTTATTTCTTTATTGGGGAATTAATGTTTTACATTCAACAGTAAATACAATAGTTTGTACATGCATAACATTCCCCAGTTTCCCATTTAACAATACAACCCCCACTATGTCTTTTATCATCCTTCATGGACCTGTATTCTCCCCACCCACCCACCCACCCCAGAGTCTTTTACTTTGGTGCAATATGCCAATTCCAGTTCAGGTTCTAATTGTGTTTTCTTTTCTAATCTTGTTTTTCAACTTCTGCCTGAGAGTGAGATCATCCCATATTCATCCTTCTGTTTCTGACTTATTTCACTCAACAGGATATTTGCAAGGTCCATCCAAGATCGGCTGAAAATGGTGAAGTCACCATTTTTTACAGCTGAGTAGTATTGCATTGTGTATATAGACCACAACTTGCTCAGCCACTCATCTGTTGTTGGACACCTGGGTTGTTTCCAGGTTTTGGCTATTACAAATTGTGCTACCCAGAACATATGTGTACACAGATCTTTTTGGATGGATGTGTTGGGTTCCTTAGGCTATATCCCCAGGAGAGGAATTGCAGGAGCATAGTGTAGGTCCATTTCTAGCCTTCTGAGAGTTCTCCAGACTGCTCTCCACAGAGGTTGGACCAATTGACATTCCCACCAGCAGTGCAGGAGGGTTCCTTTGACCCCACACCCTCTCCAGCATTTGCTGCTGTTACCTTTTCTGATGTATGACATTCTCACAGGAGTGAAGTGATATCTCATTGTTGTCTTGATTTGCATTTCTCTGACAATCAGAGACTTGGAGCATTCTTTCATGTGTTTCTCGGCCTTTTGGATCTCTTCTGTGGTGAATATTCTGTCCATGTCCTCCCCCCATTTTTGGATGGGGTTATTTGTTGTCTTGTTGAGATTTGCAAGTTCTTTATATATTCTGGTTATTAGCCTCTTGTCTGATGTATGGCATGTAAAGATCTTCTCCCATTCTGTGAGGGGTCTCTTGGTTTGGGTAGTGGTTTCTTTTGCTGTGAAGAAGCTTTTTAATTTGATGTAGTCCCATAGGTTTATACTTGCCTTAGTCTTCTTTGTAATTGGATTCATTTCATTGAAAATGTCTTTAAAATTTATGTGGGAAAGAGTTCTGCCAATATTTTCCTCTAAGTATTTGATAGTTTGTGGTCTAACATCCAAGTCCTTGATCCACTTGGAATTTACTTTTGTATTTGGTGAAATACAGTGATTCAGTTTCATTCTTCTGCATGTTTCAACCCATTGTTTCCAACACCATTTGTTGAAGAGACTCTGCTTTCCCCATTGAATAGTCTGGGCACCTTTGTCAAAGATT
The DNA here is from genome assembly GCF_950295315.1 of Erinaceus europaeus. Lineage (NCBI taxonomy): Eukaryota > Metazoa > Chordata > Mammalia > Eulipotyphla > Erinaceidae > Erinaceus > Erinaceus europaeus. The sequence goes on along the minus strand of NC_080176.1, from coordinate 19,138,211 downwards.
AGATGTCCATATGTGTGGGGCCTCATTTCTGGGCTCTCAATTCTATTCCACTGGTCAGTGTGTCTATTCATGTTCCAGTACCAAGCAGTTTTGATGACAGCGGCCCTATAATATAGTTTGAGATCTGGGAGTGTGATGCCTCCGGTTCTGTTCTTTTTTCTCAAGATTGTTTTGGCAATTCTAGGTCTTTTCTGGTTCCAGATAAACATTTGTAGCATTTTTTCTATTCTCCTAAAAAATGTGCTTGGGATCTTGATGGGGATAGCATTAAATTTGTAGACTTCCGGAGGCGGAGCTACGAGCAGCAGATCGCTTTCTCTCCTCTCCTCTCCTCTCCCGGATCAACTAGGAATACCAAAGGAGACCACCCGGACCGAAACAAGACAGGACTAGAATGACCACAGAAACCCAGTAAATCACCCGTGAGTACAAACACGCGTGGCTGGTGACAGAGAGGAGAGAGGGGCCTAAGGAGAGATTAAGTGACTGTTAACAGTTCGACAGTTTGTCAGTGGAGACAACACCTCCAGTCTGCTCCACCAACAAGGGGACAGCTGAAGGGAGGAAAGGACTCCCCAGAGACTCACCAAGTACAACTCTGAGTCTCCATTGCTACTACCCTCAGAATCTGGAGCAGCAACAGGGAGGGACACCAGGGCACAGAGATCTAACCGGGAAACTCAGGAGAAGACCTATACCTCGGTGGCATAGCTGAAGGGCTGTGAAAGTCTCTTTGCATAACCACTGGATTATCTCTGCCACACCCTGCTTTATCTCTTGGTCAGGAGTCATTGATTAAGCCAAGAAGCCTATTGATAGTTTAAAAGCCCTCAGGCTACCATAGCCTACAGGGGGAAAAAAAAAAAAGGCTTTTACACCACTGAACTCCAACTCAGGGATTGAAAAACCTCTTAACTTATATAAAATGGTTAAAACAACAAGAAAAAATAATGGAGACTCGAACCAGGACAAGAGTCCAGCTAAAAGTCCTCCAGAGGGCAAAGCACAAAACAACGAGTTCAACATCCAAACATTAGCTAAGGAAATAATAACAGGAGTGAGTAAAGAATTTGAAAAAATTGTAATCAGAACTGCAGGAACAACAAATGAGAATATGGAAGAAAATTCTAATTATCTCATGGTTATTAGAGAGCTGAAAGCTGAAATTGCTGAGCTAAGAAGGCAACTAGCTGAACAAGCTAAAACAGTATCAGAGCAGGGCAACAAAATAGATGAACTCCAGAAAGCAGTAGAGGGCAGAGAGAATAGAATCAATGAGGCTGAAGACAGAATTAGCAAGATTGAGGATGAATTAGAGACAACTAAAGAAGAAGTAAGAGATCTCAAAAAGAGATTAAGAGATGCTGAAAACAACAACAGAGTCCTATGGGATGACTTCAAAAGAAACAATATACGCATTATTGGCTTACCAGAGGAAGAAAGAGAAGGGGAGGAAGAAAGCGTTCTCCAGGCCATAATAGCTGAAAATTTCTCTAGTCTAGACAACACCAAAGACATAAAGATTCAAGAAGCCCAGAGGGTCCCAAACAGAATTAACCCAGACCTAAAGACACCAAGACATGTCATACTTAGATTGGAAAGGAATAAGGATAAAGAAAGGATCCTCAAGGCTGCAAGAGAAAAACAAAGAGTCACCTACAAAGGAAAACCCATAAGATTAGCAGCAGACTTCTCCATACAAACACTACAGGCCAGAAGAGAATGGCAAGATATCTATCGAGTGCTCAATGAGAAAGGCTTTCAGCCAAGAATACTATATCCTGCTAGACTGTCATTCAGACTAGATGGAAGCATCAAAACCTTCTCAGACAAGCAACAGTTGAAGGAAGCAACCATCACCAAGCCTGCCTTGAAAGAAGTTCTGAAAGGTTGCCTATAAACAACCAGACCACCACAAATAGAACATATATCAAAACACTCTAAAACTCTACAAGAATGGCGTTAAAATATCTTCAATCTTTGATATCAATAAATGTGAATGGTCTGAATTCACCTATTAAAAGACACAGAGTAGGAAGATGGATCAGAAAACACAACCCAACAATATGTTGTCTACAGGAAACTCACCTAACGCAACAAGACAAACACAGACTTAAAGTGAAAGGATGGAAAACTATCATTCAAGCCAATGGCCCACAAAAAAAGGGCAGGAACAGCTATTCTCATATCTGACATGATAGACTTTAAAATAGATAAGATTAAAAAAGATAGGAATGGACACTACTTAATGCTCAGAGGATCAGTCAATCAAGAGGACTTAACAATTATTAATATCTATGCACCCAATGAGAAGCCATCTAAATACATCAAACTTCTACTGAAAGAGCTACAGCAATATATTAACAGTAACACAATCATAGTAGGGGACTTCAACACCCCACTATCTCAACTTGACAGATCATCCAGGAAGAAAATCAGTAAAGACATAAGGGAGCTAAATGAAGAGATAGATAACCTAGAACTATTGGACATTTTCAGAGTCATTCAGAGCAAGTTGTGGTATATATACACAATGGAATACTACTCAGCTATAAAAAATGGTGACTTCACCGTTTTCAGCCGATCTTGGATGGACCTTGAAAAAATCATGTTGAGTGAAATAAGTCAGAAACAGAAGGATGAATATGGGATGATCTCACTCTCAGGCCGAAGTTGAAAAACAAGATTAGAAAAGAAAACACAAGTCGAACCTGAAATGGAATTGGAGTATTACACCAAAGCAAAAGACTCTGGGGTGGGTGGGTGGGTGGGGAGAATACAGGTCCATGAAAAATGATGAATGAAATAGTGGGGGTTTTATTGCTAAATGGGAATCTGGGGAATGTTATGCATGTAAAAAAAAAAAAAAAGAAGAAGTAGAAACGCAAAGCAGAAATTGACTGAGTTTGGAGTATGGCACCAAAGTAAGAAAGCAGAAGTATACTAGAGTTTGCAGTGAGTACCTCCCTAATACTTCCTCTCCACTTTTCCAAGCTTTGGGTCCATGATTGCTCAACAATTTGTTTGGCTTTGTATGTTAACTCTCTTTTCAGTCACCAGGTTCCAGGTATCATCAGGATGCCGGCCAGACTTCCCTGGATTGAAGACACCACCAATGTGTCCTGGAGCTCAGCTTCCCCAGAGACCCATCCTACTAGGGAAAGAGAGAGGCAGACTGGGAGTATGGACCGACCAGTCAACGCCCATGTTCAGCGAGGAAGCAATTACAGAAGCCAGACCTTCTACCTTCTGCAACCCTCAATGACCCTGGGTCCATGCTCCCAGAGGGATAGAGAATGGGAAAGCTATTGGGGGAGGGGGTGGGATATGGAGATTGGGCGGTGGGAATTGTGTGGAGTTGTACCCCTCCTACCCTATGGTTTTGTTAATTAATCCTTTCTTAAATAAAAAAAAAATAAAGAAAAAAAAATAAAATAAAATATTTTAACAGGGAAAAAAAAATGTGCTTGGGATCTTGATGGGGATAGCATTAAATTTGTAGATGGCTCTGGGTAGTATATTCATTTTGATGATGTTAATTCTTCCAACCCATGAACATGGAATATCTTTCCACTTCTTTGTGTCTTTTTCAATTTCTTTGAGTAGTGACTCATAATTTTCAGTATACAAGTCTTTCACTTCCTTGGTTAGGTTTACTCCTAGATATTTTATTGTTTTTGTTGCTATAGTAAAAGGAATTGATTTCTGGATTTCAATTTCTTCTAACTTAGTGTTTGCATAGAGGAATGCCACTGACTTTTGAATGTTAATTTTATAGCCTGACACCTTACTGTATTGCCTGATGGTTTCCAAAAGCTTCTTGCTGGATTCTTTAGGTTTTTCCATGTATACTATCATGTCATCTGCAAATAAGGAGAGTTTGACTTCTTCTCTTCCAATCTGTATGCCTTTAATTCCTTGCTCCTGCCTGATTGCTATGGCAAGAACTTCCAACACTATGTTGAATAGTAATGGTGATAGTGGACAGCCCTGTCTAGTACCTGATCTGAGGGGAAATGCTTCCAGTTTTTCACCATTGAGTATGATATTGGCTATAGGTTTGCTATATATAGACTCCACTATCTTCAGGAATTTTCCATCTATTCCCATTTTTGTAGTGTTTTGATCATAAAGGGATGTTGTATTTTGTCAAAGGCTTTCTCTGCATCTATTGATATGACCACATGGTTTTTGGTCTTGCTTTTGTTTATGTGGTGGATCACATTGATTGATTTACGTATATTAAACCAACCTTGCATGCCTGGGATAAACCCCACTTGGTCATGATGAACAATCTTTTTGATATACTGCTGTATCCGGTTGGCTAGAATTTTGTTCAATATTTTCGCATCTATGTTCATCAGAGATATTGGTCTGTAGTTTTCTTTTCTGGTTGTGTCCCTGTCTGCTTTTGGTATCAGGGTGATGTTGGCTTCATAGAAGCTGGCAGGGAGTATTCCAGTGTCTTCAATCTTCTGGAAGATTTTTAAAAGTAGAGGTATTAGTTCTTCCTTGAAGGTCTTGTAGAATTTATTTGTAAAACCATCTGGTCCAGGACTTTTATTTTGGGGGAGATTTTTGATAACTGTTTCAATTTCATTAGCTGTGATGGACCTGTTCATGTTATCCACTTCCTCTTAGTTTTGGAAGTTGGTAGGTATCTAGGAAATCGTCCATTTCTTCCAGGTTCTCTAGCTTGGTGGCATATAGTTGTTCATAGAAGCCTCGCATGATATGTTGAATTTCTGCAGTGTCTGTTGTGATATCTCCTCTTTCATTTACTATCCGATTTATTTGGGTCTTCTCCCTTTTTTGTTTTGTGAGTCTGGCTAAAGGTTTGTCGATTTTGTTTACTCTTTCGAAGAACCAACATTTACTTTTGTTGATCTTTTATATGGTTTTCCTATTCTCAATGTTATTTATTTCTGCCCTAACTTTAGTGATTTCTGACCTTCTCGTTGCTTTAGGATTCCTTTGTTGTTCTTCTTCTAGGTTTTTAAGATGTGCAATCAGGCTGTTTATTTGTGCTTTTTCTTGTTTCCTAATGTGTGCTTGTATAGCTATGAACTTCCCTCTTAGGACTGCTTTAGCTGTGTCCCAAATATTTTGATAGCTTGTGTCTTCATTGTCATTGAACTCTCGAAACATTTTGATTTCCTCCTTGATTTCCTCTTTGTCCCAAAAGTTGTTAAGAAGTGTACTGTTGAGCTTCCACATTTTGGCACTGTTACTAATCTTTTGTAGATTGTTAAGTGTTAGTTTAATTCCACTGTGGTCTGAGAAGATGCTTGGGATGATTTCAGTGCTCTAGAACTGGCTGATGCTGTCTTTGTGGCCTAACATATGGTCTGTCCTTGAGAATGATCCATGTAGATTTGAGTAAAATGTGTATTCCAGTTTCTTGGGATGAATGACTCTGAAAATGTCCAATAGTTCTAATTTATCTATCTCTTCATTTAGCTCCCTTATGTCTTTATTGATTTTCTGCCTGGATGAAGTTGAGAGAGTGGGGTGTTGAAGTCCCCTACTATGATTGTGTTACTGTTAATATATTGCTGTAGCTCTTTCAGTAGAAGTTTGATATATTTAGATGGCTTCTCATTGAGTGCATAGATGTTAATAACTGTTAAGTCCTCTTGATTGACTGATCCTCTGAGCATTAAGTAGTGTCCATTCCTATCTTTTTTAATCTTATCTATTTTAAAGTCTATCATGTCAGATATGAGAATAGCTGTTCCTGCCCTTTTTTGTGGGCCATTGACTTATATGATAGTTTTCCATCCTTTCACTTTAAGTCTGTGTTTGTCTTGTTGAGTTAGGTGGGTTTCCTGTAGACAGCATATTGTTGGGTTGTGTTTTCTGATCTATCTTCCTACTCTGCGTCTTTTAATAGGTTAATTCAAGCCATTGACAGTTATTGATATCAAAGATTGAAGATATTTTAACGCCATTCTTGTAGAGTTTTAGAGTGTTTTGATATATGGCCTATTTGTGGTGGTCTGATTGTTTATAGGAGACCTTTCAGAACTTCTTTCAGGGCAGGCTTGGTGATAGTTGATTCCTTCAACTGTTGCTTGTCTGAGAAGGTTTTGATACCTCCATCTAGTCTGAATGACAGTCTAGCAGGATATAGTATTCTTGGCTGAAAGCCTTTCTCATTGAGCACTCGATAGATATCTTGCCATTCTCTTCTGGCCTGTAGTGTTTGTATGGAGAAGTCTGCTGCTAATCTTATGGGTTTTCCTTTGTAGGTGACTCTGTGTTTTTCTCTTGCAGCCTTGAGGATCCTTTCTTTATCCTTATTCCTTTCCATTCTAAGTATGATATGTGTTGGTGTCTTTAGGTCTGGGTTAATTCTGTTTGGGACCCTCTGGGCTTCTTGAATCTTTATGTCTTTGGTGTTGTCTAGACTAGAGAAATTTTCAGCTATTATGGCCTGGAAAATGCTTTCTTCCTCTCCTTCTCTTTCTTCCTCTGGTAAGCCAATAATGCGTATATTGTTTCTTTTGAAGTCATCCCATAGGACTCTGTTGTTGTTTTCAGCATCTCTTAATCTCTTTTTGAGATCTCTTACTTCTTCTTTAGTTGTCTCTAATTCATCCTCAATCTTGCTAATTCTGTCTTCAGCCTCATTGATTCTATTCTCTCTGCCCTCTACTGTTTTCTGGAGTTCATCTATTTTGTTGCCCTGCTCTGATACTGTTTTAGCTTGTTCAGCTAGTTGCATTCTTAGCTCAGTGATTTCAGCTTTCAGCTCTCTAATAACCAGGAGATAATTAGTATTTTCTTCCATATTCTCATTTGTTATTCCTGCATTTCTGATTACAATTTTTTCAAATTCTTTACTCACTCCTGTTATTATTTCCTTAGCTAATGTTTGGATGTTGAACTCGTTATTTTGTGCTTCACCCTCTGGAGGACTTTTAGCTGGGCTCTTGTCCTGGTTCGATTCTCCAATATTTCTTCTTGTTGTTTTAACCATTTTATATATTATGTTATGAGTCCCCTTTATCAGTACTTTTCAAATTATTGATCACTATTGCCTGGATTGACTTGTATCTAAGTAAGTTAATTAAAGTGTTCACAGTGGTGGAAGTTAACAGTTGTTTCAATAGTATTTAAATCTCTGAGTTGGAGCTCAGTGGTTTAAAAGCCTCTTTTTTTTTTTCTTCCCTGTAGGCTATGGGAGCCTGAGGGCTTTTAAACTATCAATAGGCTTCAGCTTAATCACTGACTCCTGTCCAAGAGATAAAGCAGGGTGTGGCAGAGATAATCCAGTGGTTATGCAAAGAGACTTTCACAGCCCCTCAGCTATGCCACGGAGGTATAGGTCTTCTCCTGAGTTTCCTGGTTAGATCTCTGTCCCCTGGTATCCCTTCCTGTTGCTGCTCCAGATTCTGAGGGTAGTAGCAATGGAGACTCAGAGTTGCACTTGGTGAGTCTCTGGGGAGTCCTTTCCTGCCTTCAGTCCTTTCCTCCCTTGTTGTGGAGCAGACTGGAGGTGGTGTCTCAACTGATAAACGGCTGAACTGTTAGCAGTCACTTAATCTCTCCTTAGGCTCCTCTTTCCTCTCTGTCACCAGCCACACGTGTTTGTACTCACGGGTGATTTACTGGGTTCCTGTGGTCATTCTAGTCCTGTCTTGTTTCGGTCCCGGGTGGTCTCCTTTGGTATTCCTAGTTGATCCGGGAGAGGAGAGGAGAGGAGAGGAGAGGAGAGGAGAGGAGAGGAGAGGAGAGGAGAGGAGAGGAGAGGAGAGAAAGCGATCTGCTGCTCGTAGCTCCATTTGCCTTTCTTTTAACACATCCCAGGTTTGAGCCTGACCCCCACCACATCAAAGGACACTTTGGTGCTATGATTTCTTTCATTCTTCCTCTTCCTCTTTTTTTTTTTTTTCTTCTTCTTGACACCAAGGTTATCGCTGGGGCTCTGTGTGCACACTACAAATCCACTGCTCCTGGCAGCCATTTTTTCCACATTTTTTCCTATTTTTATTTGACAGGACAGAGAGTAATTGAGAGGGGTGGGAAGATGGAGAGGGAAGAGACAAAGATAGACAGCTGCAGACCAGCATCACCACCTGTGAAGTGGACCCTCTACAGGTGGGGAGTGGGGCTCAAAACCTGGTCCTTGCACATGGTGATATGTGAGTTTACCCGGGGCACCACGACCCAGCACCCTCCCTCTATTGAAAGAAAGACCTATGTATGTGTTTATGCCTATGATTATAGTAGGATTATCTGCAATAGCCCAAAACTTGGAAACGACCTAGATGCCCACTGGCAGATGAGTGGTTAGGAAAGTTGTGTTCATATACACAGTGGGATACTAAGAAATGTAAGAAATGGAAGAAATGATGTAAGAAATGATGAAATCTTGGGAGTCAGGCGGTAGCGCAGCGGGTTAAGCACACATGGCACAAAGCGCAAGGACCGGCATAAGGATCCCGGTTTGAGCCCCCGGCTCCCCACCTGTAGAGGGTCCACTTCACAGGCGGTGAAGCAGGTCTGCAGGTGTCTGTCTTTCTCTCCCCACTCTGTCTTCCCCTCCTCTCTTCATTTCTCTCTGTCCTATCCAACAACAACGATCTCAATATATCAACAATATATATTGTTTTTTTAGGTATATATATGTAACAATAATAGCTACAACAACAACAAAAAACAAAAAGGGCAACAAAAGGGAAAATAAATAAATATTAAAAAACTTTTTTAAAAAAGAAGAAATGATGAAATCTTTGTCTCATCTTGGATGGAACTTGAAAAAAATCATGCTGAGATAAGCTTGTGTCCTGGGAAGTCTCTCAGTGGATATGGCTTTAGGCTTTCAGGCATGAGGTACTGAGGTTGATTCGTGACATCTCATGTGTCAGAAGGATGTCTGGTTTTCTCTCTCTTCTCTCTACCTATCATAAATAAATAAATAAATAAATAAAAACTAATCATCATTATCCATAGACTGTGTGCTTGACTTCATAGTAGAATGCATACCTTACTTTGTTTCCTGGGATCACACTGAAATAAAAAAACAAAAAATATAAAATAAAATGGGAGTCGGGCAGTAGCGCAGCGGCTTAAGAGCAGGTGGTGCAAAGTGCAAGGACTGGCGTAAGGATCCCGGTTCAAGCCTCCGCTCCCTACCCTCAGGGGAGTTGCTTCACAAGCGGTGAAGCAGGTCTTTCTCTCCCCCTCTCTGCCTTCCCCTCCTCTCTCCATTTCTCTCTGTCCTATCCAACAACTATGACATCAATAACAACAACAATAACTACAGCAATAAAAAAGGGCAACAAAAGGGAAAATAAATAAATAAAATTTTTAAAAAATTAAAAAATGAAATGAAATAAAATGTCATTGGGCTGGGGAGACAGCATAATGATTACTCTAAAGACTTTCTTTTTTTAAAAAAATAAATTTATTTATTTATTCCATTGGTTGCCCTTGTTGTTTTATTATTGTAGTTATTATTGTTATTATTGATGTTGTTGTTGGATAGGACAGAAATGGAGAGAGGAGGGGAAGACAGAGAGGGGAAGAGAAAGACACCTGCAGACCTGCTTCACCACCTGAGAAATGACTTCCCTGCAGGTGGGGAGCCAGGGGCTTGAACCGGGATCCTTACACTGGTTCTTGTGCTTTGCGCCACCTGCGCTTAACCCTCTGTGCTCCCTCTAAAGACTTTCATGCATGAGGCTTCAAGGTCCTAAGCTCAAACCCCATCACTAACCATAATCCGTAGTCGAGCAGTATTTTGGTTAAAATATATATACAACAGAGCACACACACACAGTTAAATATTTTTAGGGGGCCGAGTGGTGGCACATCTGGTTGAGTGCACATATTACAATGCACAAGGACCCAGGTTCAAGCCCCTGGTTTCTACCTGCAGAGTGAAAGCTTCACAAGTGGTGAAGCAGGCCTGGCTGCAGGTGTCTCTCTGTCTCTCATCCTCTCTATCTCCCCACTCCTCTCAATTTCTGGCTGTCTCTACCAAATAAACAAATAATAAAATTTTAAATATTTATAATTATTTATTCATTTCCTCCAGGGTTATTGCTGGGACTCGGTCCCTTCACTACAAATCCACTGCTCCTGGAGGCTATTTTTTCCCCTTTGTTGCCCTGGTTTTACCGTTGTTGTGGTTATTATTATTGCCATTGCTGTCGTTGTTGTTGGATAGGACAGAGAGAAATTGAGAGAGGAGGGGAAGACAGACAGGGTGAGAGAAAGATAAATACCTGCAGACCTGCTTCACAGCTTGTGAAGTGACCCCCCCCCCCCGCATGTAGGGAGCAGGGATGGGGGTGAGGGTGGGGACTTGAACCGGGATCCTTACGCCAGTCTTTGTGCTTCGAGCCATATGAGCTTAAACAGCTGCGCCACCGCCCGACCCCGAAAAAATATTTTTTGCCTCCAGGGTTATTGCCGGGGCTCAGTGCCTGCACCACGAATCCACTGCTCCTGGAGACCATTTTTTCCCCTTTTGTTGCCCTTTTTTTTTTTTTATCATTGTTGTGGTTATTATTATTATTATTGTTGTTGCTGTTGGATAGGACAGAGAGAAATGGAGAGAGGAGGGGAAGACAGAGAGGGGGAGAGAAAGATAGACACCTGCAGACCTGCTTCACCGCCTGTGAAGCGACTCCCCTGCAGGTGGGGAGCCGGGGTTCGAACCGGGATCCTTATGTCGGTCCTTGTGCTTCCCGTCACGTGCGCTTAACCCGCTGCGCTACCGCCCAATCCCCGAAAATATTTATTTATTTATTTATTTATTTATTTATTTATTTATTTATTTTCCTCCAGAGTTATTGCTGGGCTCTGTGCCTGCACCATGAATCCACTGCTCCTGAAGGCCATTTTCCCCCCTTGTTGTTGTAACCTCGCTGTGTCACTATCATTGCCATTGTTGATGTTGTTCGTTGTTGGATAGGACAGAGAAAAATGGAGAGAGGAGGGGAAGACAGAGAGGGGGAGAGAAAGATAGACACCTGCAGACCTGCTTCACCGCCTGTGAAGCGATTCCCCTGCAGGTGGGGAGCCGGGGGCTCGAACCGGGATCCTTACGCGGGTCCCTGCGCTTTGCGCCACCTGCGCCTAGCCCGCTGCGCCACCGTCCGACCCCCAAAATATTTATTTTAAAAAATCATACTGGGGGCCCGGGAGGTGGCGCACCTGGTGGAGCGTACATGTTACAGTGCTCAAGGACCCAGGTTTAAGCCCCCGGTTCCCACCTGCAAAAGGAAAGTTTTGCGAGTGGTGAAGCAGTGTTGCTTATCACCCTCCTTCCCTCTGGATTTCTAGCTGTCTCTATCCAGTAAATAAGATAATAATTTTTTAAATCATACTGTGATAGCCCAGCAGATGGCGCCATAACATAAGCATAGGACTTGAAAACATGAGATCCCCAAATTTGAGCCTCAGCAGTGCACCGCTTTGAGCGATGCTCAGATTGTCATTCTCTCTCATCGTCCTTGTGCATGATAACACGTGCGCTCAACCAGGTGCTCCGTACCCAGCCCTCTAAGTCAGGGTGTTTGTTTGTTTGTTTTTACCAGTGCACCACTCAGCTCTGACTTTTGGTGGTGCTGAGGATTGAACATGGGACCTCAGAGAGTCAGGTATGAAAATCTTGCAAAGCGCTGTTTCCTGTAAGTCCCAAGATGGCGGCCCCAATCTGACATCTGCTTGAGTTCCTCTCGGACAGTCCCTGTCGTCTTCTCATCGAAGGGCACCCTAACTCTTGTGCTTCAGCTGTGTGCGACTGTAGAGAGAGACAAGAGCCACGGCAGGTAGCTTCTTTTGGGGGTGGGGTGCTTGTGGCCTGAAGAAGCTTCTCTCTGGGCGTCCCTGGAGTGTCTCGTGTGAGGACTACTCTCCCACCCGACAAGGAATGAGAAGAGAGCCATGTTTGGAGTGTATGGCAACAATGGAATTCTAGGAAACTTTGACAAGCGCACCCCCCCAAAAAAAAAACTGATCAGGGGCCCCAAATGGCTTCGTGGCTGGAAGGAGAATGAGTTGCAGCGAAAGAAGAGGATGGTTGGGAAACAGATGTTCATCGATGACTTGCACAACCTTAACAAGCGCATCAGCTCTCTCTACAGACACTTTAACTGGCATGGAAAGTACCGCTAGAACAAAAAGCTGGGTACTGGAAGTGGTGCAGCTGTCACCATGGATAAGGAGAACAGCATTTCTCTTTATGAGAAAAAGAATTTGCGTGCCTTCTATAATAAAATAAGGCATTTTGGGAATCTAAAACAGTCTTGCAGAACCATTATGCTATCTATCTCCACCCCTAAGGCAGTTTTTTAAAAGATTATTCAGAGGGGCCAACAGATAGTTCATATTCTGCCACGTGTGAGGACCTGAGTTTGAGCCCCCAGACACCACGGGGAGCACCCACTGGAGGACAGGATTGTTGTGGTCCCTCTCCTTCCAACTTCTCTCCCTTTTAGTGTCTCACCTTCTGTCTAAATTAAATATTTGGGCAGGGGTAGACAGCATAATGGTTAAGCAAAGAGACTCTCATGCCTGAGCTCCAAAGTCTCAGGTTCAGTCCCCTTCACTGCCATAAGCCAGAGATGATCAGTGCTCTGGTTAAAAATAAATAGGAGACCTGGCGGTAGCGCCCCAGGTTAAACGCTGGTGGCGCGTAAGTATCCCAGTTCAAGCCCCCGGCTCCGAGGGGAGTCACTTCACAGGCGGTGAAGCAGGTCTGCAGGTGTCTATCTTTCTCTCCCCCTCCTCTCTCTATTTCTCTCTGCCCTATCTAAATATTATGATATCAATCATAATAACTACAACAATAATAACTACAACAATGAAACAACAAGGGCAACAAAAGGAAACATAAATATATATTAAAAAATAAAATAAGTGGTCTGGGAGGTGGCGCAGTGGCTAAGGCACTGTACTCTCAAGCATGAGGTCCTGAGTTCAGTCCTTGGCAGCACATGTACCAGAGTGATGTCTGGTTCTTTCTCTCTCTCTCCTATCTTTCTCATTAATAAATAGATAAATAAAATCTTTTAAAAATAAATTAAATAAATAAAAGGAAAAATATACATTTTATTTATTCTTTAGGATTTATTTCTTTATGAGAGAATAAAAGCGCCACTCCAAGACAGGTGATGCCAGAGACTGAACTCAGGACCTCATGCTTGAGAGTCTAACACTTAATCCACTGCACCACCTCCCACTTCAATATTCTTCTACTTCCTTTTTTTAGATTTTATTTATTTATTAATGAGAGAGAGATAGGAGGAGAGAGAAAGAACCAGACATCACTCTGGCACATGTGCTGCCGGGGATTGAACTCAGGACCTCATGCTTGAGAGTCCGATGCCTTATCTACTGCGCCACCTCCCAGACCACCTTCTATTTCCTAAGAGAGGAAGACAGGACTGTTTTTTTTTTTTTTTTTTTTGCCACCAGGGTTATCATTGGGGCTTGGTAACAGCACTGTGAATCCATGGCTCTTGGGGGCCATTTTTTCCTTTTCTTTCTATTTTATTTTCATTTGACAGGACAGAGAGAATTTGAGAGGGAAGGGGAGATAGGGAGGGAGAGAGAAAGAGAGTTACCTACAGACCTGCTCGAGTAGTATTCCTCCTACAAGAGGGAAGTAGGGGCTTGAACCCAGATCCTTGCATATAGTGATATATGTACACTTAACCAAGTGTGCCACTGTCCAACCCCCAGCATCATGGTTCTACAAAAATCCTTTCATGTCTGAGGCTTTGTGGTCCCAGTTCCAATCCCCAGGACCACCATAAGCTAGAGCTAAGAAGTATTCTGGTCATATCTCTATCTCCCCCACCCCTCTCTGTCATCAAAATAAAGTATTATCTATTCATTCTCATATTTATTTTGGATAGAGACAGAGGTTGAGAAGGAAGTGGGACGTAGAGAGGGAGAGAGACATACACATATACAGCACTGCTTCACTACTTATCAAGTTTCCCCATGCAGCTGGAGACCTGGGGCTTGAACCTGGGTACTTGGCACTGTGTGTGCTCAACCAGCCACCACCCAACCTCTAAAAATGGTATTCATTTTTTTTAATTTATTTCTTTATTGGGGAATTAATGTTTTACATTCAACAGTAAATACAGTAGTTTGTACATGCATAACATTCCCCAGTTTCCCATTTAACAATACAACCCCCACTATGTCGTTTATCATCCTTCATGGACCTGTATTCTCCCCACCCACCCACCCTAAAAATGGTATTCATTTTTATTTTATTGCAGACAGAGAGAAATGTAGAGGGAAAGGGTAGCTAGAGAGGAGGAAAGAGACACCTGCAGCACTGTATCGCCACTCATAAAACTTCCCCCCTTCAGGTGAGGGGACTGGGAGCTTTGAACCTGAATCCTTGCACATGGTAATACATTGGCTCAACCAGGTGCACCACCAGTTGGCCTCCCTAATAAAAGGGAAAAATAGCCTCCAGGAGCAGTGGGTTCATAGTGCAGGCACCTAGCCACAGCAATAACCATGGAGGCAAAAAAAAAAAAAAAAAAGATTACTAATGGGAGAAAGAATGAACTGGAGCATCACTGTGACACAGTGTGATTGATGCCAGGGACTGAGTTCAGGACCTCGTACTTGTGAGTCCAATGTCCCATATACTGGGCCACCTCCACATCATCTTTCTTTCTCTCTCTTTTAAGATTTTATTTATTTATTAACGTGAAACATAGGAGGAGAGAGAAAGAACCAGGCATCAATCACCCTGGTACATGTGCTGCCGGGGATTGAACTCAGGATCTCATGCTTGAGAGTCCAATTCTTTATCCACTGCGCCACCTTCCGGACCACTCTCTCTCTCTCTTTTAATATATATATTTATTTATTATTAGATAGAAACAGAGAGAAATGGAGAGGGGAGGGGAAGACAGAGAGGGGGAGAGAAAGATAGACTCTTGCAGACCTGCTTTACCACTTGTGAAGCAACTCTCCTGCAGGTGGGGAGCCCCGGGCTCAAACTGGAATCCTTAACCCGCTGCGCTACCACCCTGCCCCACCCCGCCCCAATTCTTCTTCTTCTCCTTCTCCTTCTCCTCCTTCTTCTTCTTTAAATTTTATTTTTTATTAATGAGAAAGGAGGAGAAAGAAAGAACCAGACATCACTCTGATACCTGTGCTGCCAGGGACTGAATTCAGAACCTCATGCTTGAGAGTCTAGTGCTTTACCCACTGTGCTGCCTCCTAGACCACACAATTCCTATTTTGAACACTGGAGTTATTGCTGTTCTCTAGCTCTTCATCTAGTTTGTTGGGTGTATATGCTGTAAAGATCTTTCTGTAAAGGGGTGGGGGGGGGGGTGCGTTTTTAAATAAATCACCTTAGTGGACCAGAAGGTGGCGCAGTGAACAAAGCATTGGACTCTGGAGCATTGCATGTGATGTTCTAGTTATCTCTCTCCTCTGGTATAAATAGATAAAAAAAAAACAAAACTTATTTTTATTTCACCAGTCCTGGTGGCCAATTTTTTCCTTTTTAAATAAAGGGTGAGAGAGGAGCCAGGTGGTGGCACACCTGGTTGAGCACACATATTACAGTGTGCAAGGACCTAGGTTCAAGCACCGTCATAGGGAGGAAGCGTCCCAAGTGGTGAAGCACTGCCATAGGTATCTCTCTCTCACTCTGTCTCTTCCTTCCATTTCAATTTTTCACTATCTCTATTTAAAATAGTAAATAAAGAGTGGGAGAGAGTAGAGTTTCCCCTCCTACAGACGCTCCCATGTGGTGACGGGGTTGAACCAGGCTCTCTGCACAGGGCGATGTGTGTGCTCTACCAGGTGGGCCACCTTCTGGCCCAAGAATAGTTTATCCAATTTTCTTTGGACACGCCAGCTTCCACCATGGATAAGACGTTGGACTCTCAAGCCTGAGGTCCTGAGTGCAATCTCAGGCATTGAATGCGCAAGAATGACGCTTTGGTTCTCACTCACTGGAGTTTTTCATTAAAAGATAAATACAGGGAGTCGGGCGGTAGCGCAGCGGGTTAAGCGCACGTGGAGCAAAGCGCAAGTACCGGCGGAAGGATCCCGGTCGAGCCCCCGGCTCCCCACCTGCAGGGGAGTCGTTTCACAGGCGGTGAAGCAGGTCTGCAGGTGTCTTTCTCTCCCCCTCTCTGTCTTCACCTCCTCTCTGTACTATCTAATGACGACGACATCAATAACTACAACAACAATAAAAAACAAGGGCAACAAAAGGAAAAATAAATAAAAGAAAAGAAAAAGAAAATACACTTTATAAAAAACATAAATAAGGGAGTCGGGCGTTAGCGCAGTGGGTTAAGCGCAGGTGGCACAAAGAGCAAGGACCAGCGTAAAGATCTCGGTTCGAGCCCCCGGCTCCCCACCTGGAGGAGGTCGCTTCACAAGAGGTGAAGCAGGTCTCCAGGTGTCTTTCTCTCCTCCTCTCTGTCTTCCCCTCCTCTCTCCATTTCTCTCTGTCCTGTCCAACAACAACAACAGCTACGACAACAATAACAACTACAACAAGCACAACAACAAGGGCAACAAAATGGGAAAAACAGCCTCCAGGAGCAGTGGATTCGTAGTGCAGGCACTTCTTCTAGCGTTTGCCCTTCTTCCGTAGCCAGTCAACAGCGTCAGGCTGAGCCTGATGTAAAGTTTCGAGACCTCCTTTGAATCTGGAGAGGTGGCAGTCGTTGACTATGTGGGTCATAGTCTGTCTGGAGCCGCAGGGGCAGTTCGGGTCGTCTCTGGCTCCCCAGCGACGGAACATAGCGGCGCACCAGCCATGGCCTGTTCGATAGCGATTGAGGAGGGCCCAGTCATAACGTGCTAGGTCAAAGCTGGGTTGAAGCTTGCAGGGGTCTGTGATGAGGTGTTTGTTCTTGACCTCAGCTGACTGCCAACTCTGTTTCCAAGAGTCTGGAACAGAGAAGTTCAGTGTAGGCGTAGGGGACCAGATTGGGTGACGAGACGTCAAGCGTTGGACAGGGTGGGCGAAGATATCCGCGTATATTGGCAGGTCCGGTCGAGCGTAGACGTGGGAAATGAACTTAGATGATGCCGCATCCCGACGAATATCTGGCGGGGCGATGTTGCTAAGAACTGGCAGCCATGGAACCGGGGTGGAACGGATGGTTCCAGAAATTATCCTCATGGAGGAATATAATTTGGAATCGACCAAGTGGACATGGGGGCTACGGAACCATACTGGGGCACAGTATTCTGCAGTGGAATAGCATAATGCCAGAGATGATGATCGAAGTGTGGAAGCCCTCGCGCCCCATGAAGAGCTGGCCAGTCTTGCAATGATGTTATTCCTCGCGCCCACCTTTGCTGCAGTTTTTATGAGATGTTCGTGAAATGACAGGGTGCGATTGAGAGTAACGCCAAGATAGACTGGCTGGGCACTGAGCCCCAGCAATAACCCTGGAGGCAAAAAAAAAAAAAAAAAAATCCAAGGCTGTCACCAGGGCACCACCTCCAGGGCCACCACCGCTCTGTTCTGTACCTAGCAAGAAGGCATTAGGTGTCTCATGTCTTTATTCTCCCTAATGTCTTCTCCTGTGTCACTGTGGCCCCCAGCACTGGGGTCAGGGGCCCCTGCATAGTCTATATTTGCTTCTCTCAAAGTTGGGATGTTTGGGGGGGGTTGTCAAATCCATCAATCGTCTTAGATAAGAAAACCAGCTTTCTTGTGAAGTAGTGCCAAGCTCCTGATACACCTTTCTCCGAAGGCACCTCTCAGCTTTGAGGGGTCTGTCTGCCTCCTTCTTCAGCCCAAGACACTGGGAGGTCCCAGTTGACACCCCATTCTGGAGAGGTTCGCTGGATTCCCAGCAGGGACAGCCCAGCAGGCCTTGAGAAATGTTTATCCAGTGGTCAACTTGCGGAGGGAGGGGCTATCTCAATTAACACAGGTTTTTTTTGTTTGTTTGTTTTCTTTTTTAAATAGGGTTTTAACTCTCTCTTTCTCTCTCTCAAGGTCTAACCTGCACCTCCAGGGTCTCATTGTTTTGCCAATGAGAAGTCAACATTTGTTTGCATCACTAAGGATCTCTCTGTTCCTTGAGGAATGGGGATTAGAAGAGGATTTAGGGGACTCCCCATGTTTTAATGGCCTGCAAAAGTCTGGTTTGACAAGGACTGCCACATGCACAGTTACTATCCATCAGAACAGTCAGGATTTAATCACCCCCTATGGCTTCCATTTCCTGGACGCAACCCTGGGGGGCAAGTTTCTCTTATACAACTCGTTATTTGATTTTCTTCCTCCCAGGGTAATTGCTAGGGCTCTGTGCCTGTCCTAGTTCACCGTTCCTAGTGGACTCTCCTCTGATTTTTCAATATTTATTTATTTCCTTTTGTTGCCCTTGTTTTATTGTTGTAGTTACTATTGATATCGTTGTTGGATAGGACAGAGAGAAATGGAGAGAGGAAGGGAAGACAGAGGAGAGATAGACACCTGCAGACCTGTTTTACCCCTTGTGAAGCGACTCCCCTGCAGGTGGGGAGCCGGGGGCTCGTACTGGGATCCCTACGCCAGTTCTTGAGCTTTGTGCCACCTGCGCTTAACCCGCTGCGCTACAGCCGGTCTCCCCCTGCAGCAGCTTTTAAACTTTGAAGTCCCTTGAGACCTACATGTCCTTGTTTGATTGGTGTGGTTAAGGCTGAAGTCTTTTTGTCATAATAATTATGTTGTCTCCCCAGCCGTTGGTCATGTTTAAAAATAAATAAGGGGACCGGACTGGGCTGTAGCGCAGCAGGTTAGTGCACATGGCACGAAGTGCAAGGACTACCTTAAGGATGCCGGTTTGATCCCCCAGCTCCCCACCTCCAGGGGGGTCACTTCACAGGCAGTGAAGCAGGTCTGCAGGTGTCTATCTTTCTCTCTCCCTCTCTGTCTTCCCCATCTCTCTCCATTTCTCTCTGTCCTATCCAACAACAGCAATAACAAAGTAACAACAAGGGCAACAACAAAAACAACAAGGGCGACAACAGAATGGGGGGAAATGGCCTCCAGGAGCAGTGGATTTGTAATGCAAGCACCGAGCCCCAACGATAACCCTGGAGGCAAAATAAATAAATAGGAGTCAAGGAGATGGCTCATGCAGTAAAGCACACACTTCACCAAGCTCTAGGGCCAGGGTTCAAATCTCCAACTACCACATGGGAACACCATGCAAAGGGTGTTCCTGAGTGCTAAAGCAGTGCTGTGGTGTCTCCTCTGTCTTTCTTCTCTGCCTGTCACATTCTACCTGAAAGGATTCTATCAAGGGACTGGCTTGGTGGTGCAGCTGATAAAACTCTGAGATTTTGGGTTCAATCGCCAGCACCTGCATAAGCCAGAGCAGAGCAGTGCTCTGGTGTTTCTCTCTCTCTCTTCTAATTAAAAATAAGTAAATAAAAACATTAGGTGGTGGTACACTTGGTTAAGCACATAAGTCACCATGCATAAGGACCCAGGTTTGAGCCCCCACTACCCACCTGCAAGGTGTCTGCTTCATGAGTAATGAAGCAAGTACTACAGGTGTCTCTCTCCTCTATCTCCCCTTCCCCTCTATCTCTCTGTCTTATCAAGAAAAAAAAGAGAGAATGGCCTCCAGGAGTCAAGGCACTGAGCCTCAGCAGCAACCCCAGTGGCAAATAAATAAATAAATAAATAGCACCCCTAGGCAGAGTCGGGCGGTAGCGTAGTGGGTTAAGTGTGCGTGGCGCAAAGTGCAAGGTCCGGCATAAGGATCCTGGTTTGAGCCCCCAGCTCCCCACCTGCAGGGGAGTCACTTCACAGGCGGTGAAGCAGGTTTGCAGGTGTCTATCTTCCTCTCCCCCTCTCTGTCTTCCCCTCCTCTCTGTCCTATCCTATTCAACAATGACGACATCAATAACAACAACAATAATAACTACAACAATAAAAAGGGCAACAAAAAGGAAATAAATATTAAAAAAAATTTTAAATACCCCTAGGGGGAGTCGGGCAGTAAGTAGTACAGCGGGTTAAGTGCAGGCAGCGCAATGCACAAGGACCTGAGTAAGGATCCTGGTTCGAGCCTCTGGCTCCCCACCTGCAAGGGAGTTGCTTAACAGGTGGTGAAGCAGGTCTGCAGGTGTCTTTCTCTCCCCCTCTCTCCATTTCTTTTTTTTAAATATATTTTTTATTTATTTACTTTTTAAATATTTATTTATTCCCTTTTGTTGCCCTTGTTGTTTTACTGTTGTAGTTATTCTTGTTATTGCTATTGATGTCATCGTTATTGGATAGGACAGAGAGAAATGGAGAGAGGAGGGGAAGACAGAGGGGGAGAGAAAGACAGATACCTGCAGACCTGCTTCACCGCCTGTGAAGCGACTCCCCTGCAGGTGGGGAGCCGGAGGCTTGAACCGGGATCCTTACACCGGTCCTTGCTTTGCGCCACATGCGCTTAACCTGTTGTGCTACCGCCCGACTCCCTTCCTCTCTCCATTTCTCTCTGTCCTATCCAACAACAACAATAATAACTACAACAATAAAACAACAAGGGCAACAAAAGGGAATAAATATTTAAAAAACAAAAGATCCCTAGGTAATACACAGGACCAAGCACTCTGCCACCCACCCTCCCCCACATCAGCTAAGGGAAAAAAGTAATAATGTAAGAACATGGGAGTGTCAATAGCAAGAAGTCTGTAGCAAATGGAGAGGTAAAATGTCTCCGTCTGTTCAGATCACCGTGTCCCCAAGGCCTCCCTGCTGAGAGCCCCTCCTCCCATGTTGATTTCAAGCCTGTTTGTGTCCCCTGATCAGTTACTTTTTTCCTCTTCTTTGGAACAAATGTTTGCGTGCAGTACACCCTGTTCTGCAGGCTCCCGTGCACCTGTCTGCCGGGAGTTACTTTGTCTCAGTGCTGGGACCTGCCTCCTCCACCTTCCTTGTTCCAGTCAGTTTTCAGGCCGGGTTATAGTAGACTTCACCTCAGGACTGGCAAAATAGCTCTCTTGGATAGTGCGCTGCTTTGCCATGCATGTGACCCAAATTCTCTTTTGTCTCTCTGTCTCTCTGAGAGAGATACCACACTGGCTTATGGTGGTGAAAGGAATTGAACCTGGGATTCTGTTAAGATGCCTCCTTTCTAGAAATGGACCTACCCTATGACCCTGCAATTCCTCTCCTGGGGATATAGCCTAAGGAACCCAACACATCCATCCTAAAAGATCTGTGTACACATATGTTCTTGGCAGCACAATTTGTAATAGCCAAAACCTGGAAGCGACCCAGGTGTCCAACAACAGATGAGTGGCTGAGCAAGTTATGATATATATACACAATGGAATACTACTCAGCTGTAAAAAATGGTGACTTCACCATTTTCAGCCGATCTTGGATGGACCTTGAAAAATTCATGTTATGTGACATAAGTCAGAAACAGAAGGATGAATATGGGATGATCTCACTCTCAGGCAGAAGTGGAAAAACAAGATCAGAAAAGAAAACACAAGTAGAACCTGAAATGGAATTGGTGTATTGCACCAAAGTAAAAGACTCTGGGGTGGGTGGGTGGGTGGGTGGAGAGAATACAGGTCCATGAAGGATGATAAAAGACATAGTGGGGGTTGTATTGTTAAATGGGAAACTGGGGAATGTTATGCATGTACAAACTATTGTATTTACTGTTGAATGTAAAACACTAATTTCCCAATTAAAAAAAAAAAAAGATGACTCCTTTGGTCATAGATATGGTGACTAGTGGTTCAAAGTGTTCTGTCATATGACAAAGACTGCACTAGCTCCAGCACTCATTCATTCATTCACTCATTCATTCATTCAACATTTGTTTATTCATTAATGATAGAGGAGTATAGAGAACTTGGGTCAAGGCAGGGATAGAAAGCCTAACAGTTATACAAACAGACTTTCACGCCTGAAGCTCCGTAGTCCCAGAGTTGTGGTGGTCCTCCTCTCCCCTCGCCTTCCCCCCTCCAGGGTTATCATTGGTGCAATTCCACTGCTCCTGGTGGCCTTTTACTTTTTTAGAGGGCAGAGAGTAATTGAGAGGAGGGAGAGATGGAGGAGAGAGACAGACTCCTTCAGACCTGCTTCCTGCTTTGTTGCTTATGAAGCTTCCCCCACCCCAGCAGGTGTAGAACAGGGCCTTGAACCCGGATCCTTGTGTTTTGTTCTATGTGTGCTTAGCTGAGTGCCACCACTCAATCCCTGTGACTCTTCTCTGCCTCTCTCCCTTTCTCTCCCTCTTATTTCTCACACTCTAGTTAAAAGAAAAAAAAAAAACTGCCCAGGAGGTGGCGCAGTGGGTAAGTTGTTAGACTGTTAAGCATTGGATTCTCAGCACTGCATGTGACAGAGTGATGTGCAGGTGTCTCTCCCCACCAAATACTTCATTTATTTGACAAAAACAGAAAAATTGAGAGGAAAAGGAGGATAAAGATACAGAAAGACATCTGAAGCACAGCTTCACCCATCTGGAAGCCCTCCCCAACAGGTGGGGACTAGGAGCCTGAACCCAGGTCCTTGAGCATTGTAACGTGCACTTTACCAGGTACACCACCACCCAGCCTCTCCCTCTTCCTCATAAATAAATCTTTTTTATTTAATTGTTTTTCCTTTGGCACCAGAGCTTTGCCTGAGGCTTCATGAACCACTCCAGACACTTTTTTTTCCAGCTCTGGTCAGAGAGAGACAAGAGAAGAGATGAGAAACACAGCACTGTCTCAACGCGTGTGCGTCTTCCGCCTGGCGCGGTCTCGCATGTGTTGGCCAGCCAGGGGTTCCGACCTGGATCCTCAATGTGGCAGAGTGCACTCTATGGCAACCCATCTCCAGGTGCTCAGTAAATAGTTTTTTTTTTTTAAATATTTTTTAATATTTATTTCCTTTTGTGGCCCTTGTTGTTTTATTGTTGTAGTTATTATTGTTGTTATTGATGTCGTTGTTGTTGGACAGGGCAGAGAGAAATGGAGAGAGGAGGGAAAGACAGGGGAAGAGAAAGATAGACACCTGCAGACCTGCTTTACCACCTGTGAAGCGACTCCCCTGTAGATGGGGAGCCGGGGGCTTGAACCGGAACCCTTACACCGGTCTTTATGCTTTGCACCACCTGCACTTAACTCACTGCGCTACCGCCCGACTTCCAATACTTTTTTGGGGGGGTCATCACCAAGTCTTCACCACTCCAGCATGACTTTTTCAGAGTGAGGGTGAGAGAGGCCAGCTTTCTCTGGTGCAGTGGGAGCTGGGCTCAAACCTGGATAGTGTACATGACAAAGCAATGCACTACCCAAATGACCTATCTCACCATGCCCCAGTAAGTAGATTTTAAAAAATTCATTATCTTTATTTATTTATTGGTTAGAGACAGTCAGAAATGGAAAGGGACAGGGGAGATAAAGAGGGAGGGAGAGAGACAGAGAGACACCTGCAATACTGCTTCACCTCTTGCAAAGCTTTCCCCCTGCAGGTGGGGACGGGGGCTCAAACCTTGTGCATTGTATCATGTGGGCTCAAGCAGGTGCTCCACCACCAGGCCCTGTAAATAAGTATTTATGTATTCCCTTTTGTTGCCCTTATTGTTTTTCATTGTTGTTATAGTTATTATTGTTGTTGTTATTGATGTCATTGTTCTTGGATAAGACAGAGAGAAATGGAGAGAGGAGGGGAAGACAGAGAGGGGGAGAGAAAGATAGACACCTGCAGACCTGTTTCACTGCCTGTGAAGCGACTCCCCTGCAGGTGGGGAACCGGGGGCTCGAACCAGGATCCTTACGTAAATAGGTTTTTAAACAAAAAAAGTTCTAAAGCTGGGGAGGCAGCATAATTAATGGTCAGTGCAAAAAGATTTGCATGCCTGAAGCTCCCAGGTCGCAGGATCAGTCCCTTACACCACCAGAAAACCATAGCGGAGTAGTGCTCTGTATCTCTCACTAAAATAAAGTTACTACCAGGCAGCGACACACCTTGCAGAATGCATATGACATGTAGGTGCTCAACTCCCCAGCCCCACATGCAGGTGACTCTCCTTGTCTATGTCCCTTCCCTTTGCAATTTTCTTCTATCAAATTATATACATATATATATATATATATATATATATATATATATATATATATATATGGGGGGGAAACAGAGCATTCCCCTGGCATGTGAACTAACAGGGATTGAATTCAGCATTTCATGCTTTTGAGTCCAGTGTGCAACCACTGTGCCACCTCCCCCAGCCACTATTTTACTGTAAAAAAACAAACAAACAAAACCCAGACATTTGATTTATTTCATAAGTGACTGGTAGATTAAGAGAAGCAGACAGGCCAGAGCAGCACTCTGGCACATGTGCTGACAAGGACTGAAGTCAAGACTTGTGTTCATGAAACCAACTTTTAAAAAATCTTTATTTATTTATTGGATAGAGACAGCCAGAAATCGAGAGGGAAAGAGGTGATAGAGAGGGAGAGAGACAGAGAGACACCTGCAGCCCTGCTTCACCACTTGCAAAGCCTTCCCCCTGCAGGTGGGGACTGGGGGCTCGAACTCAGGTCCTTGCGCACTGTAATGTGTGCGCTTAACCAGGTGCGCCACTACCCAGGCCCATGAAACCAACTTTTATCCACTGAAGTTGAGTCATGTGCAGATACCAGAAGACCCTAGTGGCAGGGATAACTAACTAACGAGAGCACTCCAGCTGCTCAGGAGGTGGTTCAGTGGGTAAGATACTGGATTCTCAAGCATGAAGTCTTAAGTTCAGTCCTCAGAATGACATGTGCCAGAGTGATGCTCTGGTTCTCTTTCTCTTTGGAATAAATGATCTTTTAATAAATAAAGCATCCAAAGACCTTTGTAGTCTCCTCCCTTACTTCTCACATGAAGTTCCTGTCAACTGACATTTATTCACTTCTCTTCTTTCTCTGCCCTCTTCTGGGACTTTAATCTCTCCGGGGAGAAAAAGACACCTTTTGTCCTGTCTGTTCACTGTCATGTTGCTTATAGTCTGCCACATGGGAGGTGACCCGTAAATATTTGTTGATGGAATAAACAAGCGAGGAGCTGGCACTGAGGCTCACACTGAGAGCACAGACAATGTGGAGAGTTCAGAGACGGGCAAAGGCGACAGAATCAGAGACCTGGACACAAAGGCTTTTCCAGCCTATGACGAGATATGGAGTTTCACTCACAATAAAAATGACGCAAACTGAAACCACGAGTCACCCCTTTTCACCTATCTGATTGGCAAGGATCAAAAGTCGGGGGGGGGGCAGAAATAGCTCAACCGGTAGAGAATTTACTTTGCTAAGCTCAAAGATCTAGGTTCGAGTCCTCAGCAAAGTGAGAGCACCATGCATAGCACTGAGGGGAAGTTCCATGAATAGCGGGGGGGGGGGGGGGGTCTGCTGTGGTTTGTCTCTGTCTCTCATCACTACTCATCTCTGGTTTACAGTGGTGCTGGGGGCTTGAACCTGGAAATCAGAGAGCCTCAGGCATGAACGTCTTTTGCAGAACCACTCTGCTACCTCCACCAGACTTTATTTTTAATTTAATTAATTAATCCATTTGTCATCAAGGTTCTTTATTATTATCTTTATTTATTGGATAGAGATAGTCAGAAATTGAGAGCTAAGGGGGGATAGAGAGGAAGAGAGACAGAGACACACCTGAGCACAGCTTCACCACTTGTGAAGTTTACCCCTTCAGGTGGGGACCGGGGACTCGAACCTGGGTCCTTGCGCATTGTAACATGTGCGCTCAACCAGGTGCGCCACTACCCGGCCCCATCAAGGTTATTTCTGGGGCTCAGTGCTTGTATTATTAATCTATTGTTCCTGGTAACCATTATTTTCTTCTGGTAGAGACAGACAGACACACACACACACACCTATAGTACTGCTCAACCATTCTTGAACAGGGGCTTGAACCCAGGTCCTCTCACAGGGTAATATGTGTACTCAGTCAGGTGTGCCACCACCAAGGCCCCTCTCTCTCTCTCTCTCTAACTGAAACTGAAAGAAACCAAGTATGCAGGAGCAGTGGGACTTTGCAGGCAGGGGCCCAGGCAGAGGTAGAAGAAAAAAAAGTAAGTTTGTTAATTCTCAGTGTTTGCAAGGGCAGCATACACTGCTGAAAGCAAAACCTTTCTGGAGGCCAATTTATAGAGGCCAATTTAGCTCCATGTACCATTTGAGGACATGGACTCTTTAGCTCAGGAACTAGGAATTCTTTATTTTTCCTCCAGGGTTTTTGGTGGGGCCGCATGCCTGCAAGATTCCAACACTCCTAGTAGATTTGGTTTTCCCCTTAAAGATAAGATAGGGGGTGAAAAAGAAGGAGAGACATTATAGCACTGCTCCACTGCTCATAAGTCTTCTCCTGCGCAGGTGCTCCCGTATGGTGTGTGTGTGTGGGGGGGGGGGGGGGCTCAAACCCTTCGTCATGACAAAGTGTGGGCTCCACTGGGTAAAGCATCTCTCAGTCCTCCATCTTGAAATTTAGCCTGCAAATCTATCAGCTCCGGTTTACAAAGGTGTGGGTATTTGATGCAATGATAGCCTTCGTTCTAGTAAAAGAAACATCCACCGATGGAGAAAGGTTAGATCTATTTTACCTACATAATAATAAATATTAATAATTAGTCCAGGAGCTAGCGGAGTGGATAAAGCATTGGACTCTCAGGTGTGAGGTCCAGAGTTCAATCCCTGGCAGCACATGTACCAGAGTGATGACTGGTTCTTTCCTCCCATATTTCTCATGAATAAATAAAATTTTTAATATGGGAGTTGGGC
>NC_080176.1:18746099-18806099 GCF_950295315.1 Erinaceus europaeus | reverse complement strand
ATCCTTACATCAGTCCTTGAGTTTTGCGCCACCTGCGCTTAACCTGCTGCACTACCTCCCGACTCCTTTTAAACTATTTTTATTTATTACTGGATAGAGGCAGAGAGAACTTGAGAGGGAGGGGGAAGATAGAGAGGGAAAGAGACAGACACCTGCAGTCCTGCTTCACCACTCGTGAAGCTTTTCCCCTGCAGGTGGGGACTGGGCACTAGAACCCGGTTCCTTGCACTCTGTAATATGAGCCAGGTGTGCCACCGCCTGGTCTGTATCTATTATTATTATTATTTTATATTTATTTATTGATTCCCTTTTTGTTGCCCTTGTTTTTTTATTGTTGTAGTTATTGTTGTTGTTGCAGTCATTATTGGATAGGACAGAAAGAAATGGAGAGAGGAGGGGAAGATAGAGAGGAAAGACAGACAGCTGCAGACCTGCTTCACCGCCTGTGAAGCGACTCCCCTGCAGATGGGGAGCCGGGAGCTTGAACCAGGATCCTTACGCCGGTCCCTGCGCTTTGCTCCACGTGCACTTAACCCACTGCGCTACCACGCAACTCCCCATATCATTTTTTTATTTGATAGGCCAGAGAGAAATTGACAGGGAAGAGGAGAGCTAGAGAAGAAGACACTCAGACACTTGTAGACTTGCTTCACTGCCTATGAAGCATCCCCCCTGCAGGTGGGGACTGGGGAATTGAACCCAGGTCCTTGTGCATGGTGACGCTTGTGTGTGTGCGCACATGCACTCAACCAGGTGCGCCACCACCTAGCCCTCTCTTCGGTTTTTTTTTCTTTCATAATTTTTTCATATCTTTATTTGAAAGAGATAGTCAAAAAATTGAGAGGGAAGGGAGGAGGTAGAGAGGAAGAGAGAAGACATCTGCAACCCTGCTTCACCTCTCGAAAAGCTTTCCCCCTGCAGGTGGGGGCTAGGGTTTGAACCTGGATCCTTGCACGTTGTAACGTGCACTCAGCCAGTTACGCCACTAGCCAGCCTTTCTTTCTTTCTTTCTTTCTTTCTTTCTTTCTTTCTTTCTTTCTTTCTCTCTTTCTCTCTTTCTCTCTTTCTCTCTTTCTCTCTTTCTCTCTTTCTCTCTTTCTCTCTTTCTCTCTTTCTCTCTTTCTCTCTTTCTCTTTTTCATATATATATATATATGTGTGTGTGTGAGTATATATGTATGTATATATATATATCTGACTAGAGACAGAGATTGAGATAGAGAGGGAGAGAGACAGACACCTGCAGCCCTGCTTCACCACTTGTGAAACTTTCCTCTTGTAGGTGGGGGCCAGGGGCTTGAAGCTGGCTCTTGTGTACTGTAGCATGTGTGCTTAGCCAGGCCCATCCACTCCCACTCAATCTCTCTCTGTCTCATCAAATAAATGAGTAAATCAAAGCAGAAGGCAGAGAGAGAGACCCCAGCATCAAAGCTACCTTAACGTGGCAGGGCCTAGGCTCCAGCCTGCATCTCGCACATGGCAAAGCCGCGCACTGCCTGAGCGAGCGATTCCATCGCCCCTGCAGTCCAGTTTTCGCATTGCTGCCTCTGACTCTTCCCACGTTCTCCCCGCCCCACAGAGAGAGCTCCATCCCCGTGGACGTGGCTCGACAGCGGGAGCTCAAGTGGCTGGATATGTTCAGTAACTGGGAGAAGTGGCTGTCACGGCGTTTCCATAAGGTTGGAGAAGGCGGTGGGGGGTGGAGGGGTGAGCTGGGGTCAGGCTGGGCCCATGCGCTCCAGGGAAGCCCAGGCGCCTGCGAGCAAGCGAGCATCTGCTGTCCACAACGCGGTGCCCCGGGGTCGGGGAGAAGCTGTGGCGGTGGAGGGCCAGGCGGGGTCCGGCCAAGTCAGCCGTCTCCCTTTCCTGCCACTCCACCCAGGTGAAGATGCGCTGCCGGAAGGGGATCCCCTCCTCCCTCAGAGCCAAGGCCTGGCAGTACCTGTCCAACAGCAGGGAGCTTCTGGAGCAGAACCCGGGCAAGTTTGAGGTGCGTGCAGCTCTGGGTGGGGGGGCTCTGTGACCCCGTCTGTGGGCAAGGGTATGCTCAGATGAGCCCCCTGCCCCATTGCAGGAACTAGAGCGGGCTCCTGGGGACCCCAAGTGGCTGGATGTGATTGAGAAGGACCTGCACCGCCAGTTCCCATTCCATGAGATGTTCGCTGCTCGAGGGGGCCATGGGTAAGGCTGCCTGGTCACCGGGCCTGTCAAGGACTGCTGTAGGGGGCTGGGGGCCTGGGCTGGGGAGACAGGAAGCAGGACTTCTGGGGATGTGGCCCCTACTGGGCTGGAAGCTTCTGGCGGGGAGCCGATGCCTGGGACGGGGGAGGCACATTCAGGATTCAGAGGCCCACCTCCCGGACCACATGCAATTTTTTTTTTTAAGTATTTTATTTTTGAGAGAGATGCAGAGAGAAAGACACAGAGAAACACCAGAGCACTGCTCAGTTCTGGCTTATGGAGGTGTGACACCAGAGCACTGCTCAGTTCTGGCTTATGGAGGTGTGAGGGATTGAACCTGGAACTTCAGAGCCTCAGGCATGAGAGTCTCTTTGCATAACCACTATGCTATCTACCCCTGCCCAATGCTTTATTTTTTGAATAGGTGTTCTTTATTGATTCTTTAAGAATTTTCTTTAGGGGGTCTAGCGGTAGCGCAGTGGGTTAAGCACATGTGGGGCAAAGTGTAAGGACTAGCTTAAGAATCCTGGTTCAAGCCCCCTGGCTCCCCACCTGCAGAGGAGTCACTTCACAGGTGGTGAAGCAGGTCTGCAGGTATCTTTCTCTCCCCCTCTCTATCTTTCCCTCCTCTCTCCATTTCTCTGTCCTATCCAACAACAAACAACATCAACAACAACAATAATAACCACAACAAGGGCAACAAAAGGGGGGGAAAGGCCTCTAGGAGCAGTGGATTCATGGTGCAGGCACTGAGCCCCTGCAGTAACCCTAGAGGCAAAAAAATTTTTCTTTAGTTGTTCCTGGGGTTGCGCTGCTTGCTCTTGGCTAACTATTTCAGGTAGAGACAGAGGGGCACGTGCACCATAGCCCTGAAGCTTCCTCCAGTGGGGACCAGGATCAAACCTGGGTTGTGTACATGGCAGAGCAGGTACTTTATCCAGCTGAACTGTTTTGCTGGCCCTAGATTGTCTTTTTTTTTTTTTTTTCCTGCAGGGTTATCGCTGGGGCTCGGGGCCTATACTACATATCTACTGCTCATGGAGGCCATTTCCCCATTTTATTGTCCTTGTTGTTGTTATTGAATAGGGCAGAGAAATTGAGAGAGGAGGAGAAGACAGACAGCTGCAAACCTGCTTCATCAGTTGTGAAGCGACCCCTGCAGGTGGGGAGCTGGGGGCTCTAATTGGGATGCTTATGCCGGTCCTTGTACTTAGCCATGTGCGCTTAACCTGCTGTGCTACTGCCTGGCTCCCCCACCCCCTTTTTCCTGTTTTATTTATTTATTTTATCAGAGTACTGCTTAGCTCAGGTTTATGGTGGTGTGGGGGGATTGAATTTGGGACTTTGGAGCCTCAGGCAAGAGAGTCTTTTTGCATAACTATTATACTATCTACCCCTGTCCCAGATTGTCATTTTTTATCAATAAGTTCATCCTCTTGTCAAACACTTAGCAAGCCAGGTACTGTTCTCAACACAGGACAGCTGTAAGCAAGAAAGAGGCAAACGGAGTTGGGCGGTAGCGCAGTGGGATAAGCGCAGGTGGCGCGAAGTGCAAGGACTGGCATAAGGATCCCAGTTCGAGCCCCTGGCTCCCTACCTGTAATGGCATCGTTTCACAGGTGGTGAAGCAGGTCTGCAGGTGTCTGTCTTTCTCTCCCCCTCTGTCTTCCCCTCCTCTCTCCATTTCTCTCTGCCCTATCCAACAACAATGACATCAATAACAACAACAATAATAACTACAACAATAAAAACAAGGGCAACAAAAGGGAATAAGTAGATAATATATATATAAAGAGGCAAACACTTGTGCCCTTACTCCTTATATTTTATTAAGCATAGAAGGTAAGTGAGATTAAAAAAGAAAAAAAGAAAGGCTGTGGTGTATATTACAATTAAGCTTTGAATTTGAGAAAATGGACTGGAGTATGTGCATGGGGGTGGGCTTACCAATGGCCTGTGTTTTCGGAGATGATTCTGGGCTGTGAATAGACTTGGGAGATAAGGGCAGAAGCAGAGAGACCAGTTAGGTCACTATTTCCACAGCCCAGGACAGAGAAGATGCTGGGAGCCAGGATTTTAGCAGTGAGGATGGGGGATGAATTTCAAAGGCAGCGCTAAGAGGATTTGCCAGTAACTTAGATGTGAACTCTGTGTGTGTGTGTGTGTGTGTGTGTGTGTGTGTGTGTGTGTGCGCGCGCTCACTCGTGTAAGAGAGGAGGGGGTTGCAGGGGCCCGGGTAGTAGTGCAGTGGGTTAAGCGCACATGGTGCAAAGCACACACTGGTGTATTAGATCCCGGTTCGAGCCCCCAGCTCCCCACCTGCAGGGGAGCAGGGGAGTCACTTCACAGGTGGTGAAGCAGGTCTGTCTCTCCCCCTCTCTGTCTTCCCCTCTTCTCTCCATTTCTCTCTGTCCTAGCCAACAACGACACCAATAACAACAAAGATAAACAACAAGGGCAATAAAGGGGAAAAAATAACCTCCAGGAGCAGTGGATTCATAGTGCTGGCACCGAGCCCCAGCAATAACCCTGGAGGCAAAAAAAAAAAAAAAAAAAAAGGAGGGGGTTGAGAATAGCTCTTTTCTTTTGGCCTGAGTAACCTGAAGGAAAATGTTGTTGCTATATAATGATAGGGACAGGAACTTTGTCTGGGAGTGAGGGGAAAGTCTGATATACAGGAGGGGCCATAGTGCACCAGGTTAAGCACACATAATACGAAGTGCAAGGATCCCGGTTGGAGCCCCAGCTCCCCACCTGTGGGGGGCTCACTTTCCAAATGAAGCAGGTCTGCAGGTGTGTCTGTCCTTCTTTCTCTCCTCTATCTCCTCCCCCCTCAATGAATCTAGGCACTGAGCCCCAGTGATAGCCCCAGAGGCAAAAAGAAAAAAAAATAGGAAGAAGAAGAAAAAGTTTGAAACAGCTATTGGATAGCCTAACAAAGGTGTCAGAAAACTGGATATATTATGTTATAGGCAAGGCTAGATTTCGGGGAGAAGTTGAAGTAGAAACGGAGAGTGATCAGTCTCAGGCTATGGAGACAGCATAATGGTTTTGCTAAAATCTTACTTGTCTGAGGCTATGTGGCCCTAGGTTCAACCCCCCAGCACCAGCATAAATCAGACATGAGCAGAGCTCTGACTATAAATAAATAAGTTATCAGCCTCTAAGTGGGACAGACTCGCACCCATGGGGTAGAGTGAGATCATCAAGACAGTGAAGACATGAAAGGAAGCTGTTCAAAGATCAGAGCCCCACTGCTTCAGCATTTCAAGAAGGGGAAGATAAGATGCAGAAGAGCCGGTAGCAGGGACTGGGCAGCTGGCGTGATGGGTTCTGCAAAAGGCTTTTTTTTTTTTTTTTTTTGCTAATTTCCCCCCTTTAATTTCTTTTTTTAAATATTTATTTATTTTCCCTTTTGTTGCCCTTTTTATTGTTGTTGTTATTGATGTCGTCGTTAGATAGAACAGAGAAATGGAGAGAGGAGGGGGAGAGAAAGACACCTGCAGACCTGCTTCACGGCTTGTGAAGCAACTCCTCTACAGGTGGGGAGCCGGGGCTCGAACCGGAATCCTTATGCCAGACCTTGCACTTTATGCCACGTGCACTTAACCCTCTGCGCTACCGCCCGACTCCCATTTTTTCCCCTTTTTTTAAAAAAAAAAATTATTTATTCTCTTTTGTTGCTCTTGTTGCTTTATTGTTGTAGTTATTGATATAATTGTTGTTGGCTAGGACAAAGAGAAATGGAGAGAGGAGGGGAAGACAGAGAGGGAGAGAAAAATGGACACCTGCAGACCTGCTTCACCGCCTGTGAAGTGACTCCCCTGCAGGTGGGGAGCCGGGGGCTCAAATCGGGATCCTTACGCTGGTCCTTGCGCTTTGTGCCACCTGTGGTACCGCCGGACTCCCCTCTCCCTCCCCCCCCACTTTTTTTTTTTTTTTAACCAGAGCACTGCTCAACTCTGGCTTATGGTGTTGTGGGGGGTTGAACCTAAGCCTCAGAGCCTCAGAGAGTCTCTTTGCATAACCACTATGTTATCTACCCCCTGCCCTCTTTCTCTGCTTTCTTTCTGAGTCTCCATTAGAATAAATGTAATGAGGGAGAGAGAGAGGCAGGACACATGGAAGGAAAGTTGAGAAGAGGCATCAGGGGTCAGCGGGAGGAGATGCTGCGGATAAGCCTGGCAAGAGCAAATGTGCTCACTGATCTTCGAGCCACCAGGTGCCCTTGTTAAAAACAGTGCTGGGCCTGGGTGCTGGTGTGCCTGGTTGAGCACACATGTTACAGTGAGCAAGGGCAAAGGTTCAAGTCCCTGGTCTCCACCTGCAGGGGGAAAGCTTCACAAAATGGTGAAGCAGTGCTGCAGGTGTCTCTGTCTCTCTTCCTTGCTGTGTTCTCCATCCCTCTCATTTTCTTTTAAATTTTATTTATTTATTTATTTATTTATTATTTATTTATTTATTTTTGCCTCCAGGGTTATTGCTGGGGCTCAGTGCCTGCACCATGAATCCACTGCTCCTGGAGGCCATTTTTTTTTTCCCTTTTTGTTGCCCTTGTTGTTGCAGCCTTGTTGTGGTTATTGTTATTGTTGATGTCATTCATTGTTGGATAGGACAGAGAGAAATGGAGAGAGGAGGGGGAGAGAAATACAGACATCTGCAGACCTGCTTCACCGCCTGTGAAGCGGGAGAGCCGGGGGCTTGAACCGGGATCCTTATGGCAGTCCTTGTGCTTTGTACCCTGTGCACTTAACCCGCTGCGCTACCGCTTAACCCCCCATCCCTCTCATTTTCTGTCTCTATCCAATAAATAAATGAAGAAAGCAAAAACAGTTCTATGTAAAGCAGGAGGTTAAAAGGCTGCCAGGAGAACAAGAGGAAAGGAGATGAAGACGGTGAGTTTGCGCTCTGGAGTTTTGCTGAACAGGAAAGAACAGAAAAGAGTCTGTTAATTTGGAGGAGAGAATGGAGTTAAGCTAGAGGAAATAACAGGTGTTGGGATGTCTCCAGTATGTGTGTGGGAGAAAGAGAGAGGGAGAAAGAAAGAAACACTGCAGCAGCGACGGGAAGGTGGCTGGCATCTTGTGCCCAGGCAGAAAGGGTGCTGGCCAGGACCACAGATGTGTTAGCTCCAGCAGCAGGCAGGTGGGTGAGCGCAGTGTGGGAGCTGGTGGAAGTTACATGTCTGTTTAATGTGTAGAAGGGAGAATAACTTGTATTCAAAACCTGTCGCTTCACGGATATGCTGTCTGTCACAGAGGAGAAAGATAGGAAGTTAATAAGATAGAACCCAGATGAAGCTCACACTCGAGTGAGCGTCCTTGGGGTCATTGGGAGCACGTGTGACGGACTGGACGCAGGGAGGTCTGGGAAGCCATTACAGCAGTGCCCGCCTGTTTGGGGGTGAGGTTGGTAGCAAACCTCTTGTACACTGGGTTCTCCTATGCAGACATGCCTGTGAGGAAGTTTGGTTTATGAGTTAGACACAGGAAGAGATGAGCAGCACAAAATAATGATAAAAATAGAAAAGTTATCACAAGGTATTGCAATGAAAGATTGCTAAGTATGCTTTCTTAAATTATCTTACAGTACATCATATTTATGAAAGGTTTTTTTTGTTGTGTATATATATATATTTTTTTAGTTTCTTTTTTTTTTTAGTACTTTTTTTTATTGGGGAGTTAATGTTTTACATTCAACAGTAAGTACAATAGTTTGTACATGCATAACATTCCCCAGATTTCCATATAACAATACAACCCCCACTAGGTCCTCTGAATCCTTCTTGGACCTGTATTCTCCCCACCCACCCACCCCAGAGTCTTTTACTTTGGTGCAATACGCCAATTCCATTTCAGGTTTTACTTCTGTTTTATTTTCTGATCTTGTTTTTCAACTTTGGCCTGAGAGTGAGATCATCCCATATTCATCCTTCTGTTTCTGACTTATTTCACTCAACATGATTTTTTCAAGGTCCATCCAAGATCGGCTGAAAACGGTGAAGTCACCATTTTTTTACAGCTGAGTAGTATTCCATTGTGTATATAGACCACAACTTGCTCAGCCACTCATCTGTTGTTGGACACCTGGGTTGCTTCCAGGTTTTGGCTATTACAAATTGTGCTGCCCAGAACATATGTGTACACAGATCTTTTAGGATGGATATGTTGGGTTCCTTAGGATATATGCCCAGGAGAGGAATTGCAGGGTCATAGGGTAGGTCCATTTCTAGCCTTCTGAGAGTTCTCCAGACTGTTCTCCATAGAGGTTGGACCAATTGACATTCCCACCAGCAGTGTAGGAGGGTTCCTTTGACCCCACACCCTCTCCAGCATTTGCTGCTGTTACCTTTTCTGATGTATGACATTCTCACAGGAGTGAAGTGATATCTCGTTGTTGTCTTTATTTGTATTTCTCTGACAATCAGAGACTTGGAGCATTTTTTCATGTGTTTCTCGGCCTTTTGGATCTCTTCTGTGGTGAATATACTGTCCAAGTCCTCCCCCCGTTTTTGGATGGGGTTATTTGTTGTTTTGTTGTTGAGTTTGGCAAGCTCTTTATATATGTTGGTTATTAAACTCTTGTCTGATGTATGGCATGTAAAGATCTTCTCCCATTCTGTGAGGGGTCTCTTGGTTTGGGTAGTGGTTTCTTTAGCTGTGCAGAAGCTTTTTAATTTGATGTAGTCCCATAGGTTTATGCTTGCCTTAGTCTTCTTTGTAATTGGATTCGTTTCATTGAAGATGTCTTTAAAATTTATGTGGAAAAGAGTTCTGCCAATATTTTCCTCTAAGTATCTGATAGTTAGTGGTCTAACATCCAAGTTCTTGATCCACTTGGAATTTACTTTTGTATTTGGTGAAATACAGTGATTCAGTTTCATTCTTGTGCATGTTTCAACCCATTGTTTCCAACACCATTTGTTGAAGAATCTCTGCTTTCCCCATTTAATAGTCTGAGCCCCTTTGTCAAAGATTAGATGTCCATAGGTGTGTGGGGTGTATTTTTTTAATATTTATTTACTTTGCCTTTTGTTGCCCTTGTTTTTTTCTTATTGTTGTAGTTATTGTTGATGTCTTCTTTGTTGGTTGGATAGGACAGAGAAATGGAGAGAGGAGGGGAAGACAGAGAGGGAGAGAGAAAGCTAGACACCTGCAGACCTGCTTCACCGCTGAGCTGGGGGCTCGAACCGGAATTCTTATGCTGGTCCTTGTGCTTTGCGCGACCTGTGCTTAACTCGCTGTGCTACCGCCTGACTCCCAGGAAGTTTTTTTTAAAAAAAGATTTTTTAATATTATTCCCTTTTTGTTGCCCTTGCTTTATTGTTGTGGTTATTATTATTGTTACTGATGTCCTCGTTGTTGGATAGGACAGAGAGAAATGAAGAGAGGAGGGATAGATAGAGAGGGGGAGAGAAAGATAGACACCTGCAGACCTGCTTCACTGCTTGTAAAGCGACTCCCCTGCAGGTGGGGAGCCAGGGGCTCGAACCGGGATCCTTATGCTGGTCCTTGTGCTTGGCGCCACCTGCGCTTAACCCATTGCACTACTGCCCAGCTCCCCCCAATTTTTTTTTTCTTACATTGAGGGGGTTAATGCTTTACAGTGCAGCCATTGACAAGCGTATCATTTCATTACGTACCAGGCCTCAAAAGTTTTATTTATTTTTATTTTTACCAGAGCACTGCTCAGCTCTGGTTTATGGTGGTGTGTGGGATTGAACCTGGGACTTTGGAGCCTCAGGCATGAAGTCTCTTTGTATAACCATGACGCTATCTGCCCTCACCCCATTAAAGTTTTCCCCCCCCCCCAGCCCTTTGCTTTGGTGCAATATTAATTATTTTCTCTCTTTTTAAATTTAATTTTAACTTTATTTTATTTAATAGAACAGAGAAATTGAGAGGGAGGGGAAGTAGAGAGAGATACACAGAGATACCTGCAGCACTTTTCGACCACTCATGAAGCTTTCCCCCTGCAGGTGGGGACCAGGGGCTTGAACCTGGGTCCTTGTACATAATGATATGTGCACCACCCGGTTCCTGATTTATTATTATTTAAGATTTTATTTATCAGTGAGAAAGACAGTTGAAAAGAGAGAAAGAACCAGACATTCCTCTGGTACATGTTCTGCCAGGAATTGAACTCAGGACCTCATACTTGAGAGTCCAAAATTTTATCCATTGTGTCACCTCCTGGGCCACTATTATTTTTTTTTAAATGAGAGCACTGCTTAGCTCTGGCTTATGGTGGAGCCTGGGACCTTTGGTGCCTCGGGCATTAACATCGTTTGCAGAACCACTATGCCCTCTCCCTATCCCTTATTATTTTTTGTCATCAGAGTCCACTTTCTCAGACAGAGAGAAAGAAAGTTATCACAGCACTCATGCCTCCTCCAGTCAGTGGGGGCTGAGCTGGAACCTTGATCACATGATGGCAGAGCAGAACACTATCTAGTTGAGCGATTTTGCTGGCCCTCACTTCATTGTCCCCACCCCCAATTATTTATTTTTAGATATTTATTTATTTTCCCTTTTGTTGCCCTGTTTTTTATTGTTGTAGTTATTATTGCTGTTATTATTGATGTTGTCGTTGTTAGGACAGAAAGAAATGGAGAGAGGAGGGGGAGAGAAAGATAGACACCTGCAGACCTGCTTCACCACCTGTGAAGCGACTCCCCTGCAGGTGGGGAGCCGGGGGCTCGAACTGGCATCCTTACGCCGGTTCTTGTGCTTCATGCCACATGCGTGTAATCCGCTGCGCTACCGCCCGACTCCCTCCCAATTATTTTTTAAAGATTTATTAATGGGGAGGGGGACCAGTGCATCATTTTAGCACATGTGATATCAGGGATTGGACTCAGGATACCATGCTCGAGAGTATAGTGGCTTTATACATTGCCCTGTCTCCCAAACTTTTTTTCCAGAGTACTGCTCTGCTTCGGTTTACGGTGGTGCTCGGGATTGAACCTGGGAGCCTCAGGCATGAAAGTTGTTTGGCGTAACCATTAAGCTGTCTCTCTGGCCCCTTTTTATTAAAACAAACTATATAATACTATGAACCAGAGAATCACCCCGGCATATGGGAAGCTGGGCATCAAACTCATGCTTGAGAGCCCAATGCTTTATCCTCTGTGTCACCCGAATCACTCTTTCTTCTCCTCTTTATTTTTTGTTTTTATTTTTTACTGGAGCACTGCTGAGCTCTGACTTACGGTGGTATTGAGGGTTAAACCTGGGAGCTTTGCATAGCCATTGTGCTCTCTCTCCAGCCCTTACTTATTCTTGTGAGACAAACACGCAGAGAAAGAAAGTGACCAAAAAGGATTAGTGAACTCTGGCACATAGAGATGCTGGGAATTGAAGCTGGGACCTTCTGGGACCTCAGGCATGTACTTGGGGTGCATAGCCTCTACTCGTCTCGTCTCCCTAGACCCTTGTTCTTGAACTACAGTTGATTGAGGGTAACTGAATCTGCAGATGAGGGTACTTGCTTTTTGTGGGTAAGAACTGAAGGTCAGAGCAGAGAAAGTAGCTGTGGAGGTGGAGATGGCGGGGTGGGGTGTAGGGGTGGGGGCCAGGGGTGGGAGTAGATGCTGTTGAAACTGAGGCTGTGATTAAGACTCAGATTAGTTATGGGGAAGAAGGGAATGCTCTCTGTTCCAGACTCTTGGAAACAGAGTTGGCAGTCAGCTGAGGTCAAGAACAAACACCTCATCACAGACCCCTGCAAGCGTCAACCCGGCTTTGACCTAGCACGTTATGATTGGGCCCTCCTCAATGGCTATCGAACAGGCCATGGCCGGTGCGCCGCTGTGTTCCATCGCTGGGGAGCCAGAGACGACCCGAACTGCCCCTGCGGCTACAGACAGACTGACCCACATAGTCAACGACTGCCACCTCTCCAGATTCAAAGGAGGTCTCGAAACTTTGCATCAGGCTCAACCTGACGCTGTTAACTGGCTACGGAAGAAGGGCAAACGCTAGAAGAAGAATGGAATGCTCTCTGCATCTTTCTCCTTTCTTCCTCCCTC
Source organism: Erinaceus europaeus (assembly GCF_950295315.1). NCBI lineage: Eukaryota > Metazoa > Chordata > Mammalia > Eulipotyphla > Erinaceidae > Erinaceus > Erinaceus europaeus. The sequence continues at coordinate 18,793,889 of NC_080176.1, read as the reverse complement.
CCTTCCTTCCTTCCTTCTTTCCCTCCTTCCTTATTTTTGCCTCCAGGGTTATCACTGGGGCTCGGTGTCTGCATGAATCCACTGCTCCTGGAGGCCATTATTTCCCATTTTGCCACGCTTGTTGTAGTTGTTATTGTTATTGTTGTCATAGCTGTTGTTGTTGGATAGGACAGAGAGAAATCAAGAGAGGAGGGGAAGACAGAGGAGGAAAGAAAGATAAGACACCTGCAGACCTGCTTCACTGCTTGTGAAGTGACCCCCCTGCAGGGGGGAGCTGGGGGCTCGAACCGGGATCCTTATTCTCTTGCACTTCTTTTTTTTTTTTTTTTTTTTTATAAAATTTTTTTTTAATATTTATTTTATTTATTTATTCCCTTTTGTTGCCCTTGTTGTTTTTTATTGTTGTAGTTATTATTGTTGTTGTTGTTGGATAGGACAGAGAGAAATGGAGAGAGGAGGGGAAGACAGAGAGGAGGAGAGAAAGACAGACACCTGCAGACCTGCTTCACCGCCTGTGAAGCGACTCCCCTGCAGGTGGGGAGCCGGGGTTCGAACCGGGATCCTTATGCCAGTCCTTGTGCTTTGCGCCACCTGCGCTTAACCCGCTGCGCTACAGCCCGACTCCCTCTCTTGCACTTCTTGCCATGTGCGCTTAACCTGCTGCACTACCACCTAGCCCCTCTTTCTTTCTTTTTTGTCATCACTGGGGCTTAATTGCTGAAGACTTTCTCTCATAGAAAAGGTAGCAACCCAGGGCGGGCAGTAGCACAGTGGGTTAAGTGCACGTGGTGCGAAGCCCAAGGACCAGTGAAAGGATCCTGGTTCAAGAACCGGCTCTCCACCTGCAGGGAGTGTCGCTTCCCAAGTGGTGACAGGGCTGCAGGTATCTCTTTCTCCCGCTCTCTGTCTTGCCCTCCTCTCTCAATTTCTGTCCTATCCAATAACAACAAGGGCAAGAAGAGAAAAGAAAAGTAAGAAAGGTAGCAACCCCCCACATCACTATAAGTCAGAACTGAACAGTGCTGTGGTTTAAAAAAAAAAAAAGGTAGAGACAAACAGAGAGAAAGATACTACAGCAGGGAAATTGCCATCAAGACAGTAGGGGCCAGGACTCGAACCTGGGTCATGTGCATGACAAAGCGAGTGCACTGCGTCCTGGTCTGTCTCCTGAAATGGGGCTTAGTACATGGAATTTCCTTCCTAGCAACAGCGACAAGACAGGTGGACTCAGCGCAGAAATTTTTTTATTTAAAATTTTTTTTTAAAGACTTTATTTCTGAGAAAGATAGGAGAGAGAAAGAACCAGACATCACTCTGGCACATGTGCTGCCGCTGGGGATCAAACTCGGGACCTCCTGCTTGAGAGTCCAAAGCTTTATCACTGCGCCACCTCCCAGACCACTTTTAAATATTTCTTTATTTAATGAGAGATCAAACCTTCACTTTAGTGTTTGTAGTCCTGGGGATCGAACCAGTGGCCTCATGTATGCATGTCCTGCATTTTCCTTTCTGCACTAAGCCACCTCCCTGTCTTCCAGACATCTCACTTATATTTTCCCAGAGTGCTGCTCAGTTCTGGCTTATGGTGGTACAGGGATTTGAATCTGGGACTTTGAAGCCTTAGCCATGAAAGTCTCTTTGCATAGCCATTATGCTATCTATTTCTGCTCTTTAATTTAATTTACTTTTTCATGTTTTAAATTTTATTTGATAGGACAGAAAAATTGAAGGGGGGGGCTGGGTGGTGGTGCACCTGGTTGAACGCATATGCTGTAATGCACAAGGACCTGAGTTCGGTCCCCTGATCCCTACCTGCATGGGGCAAGCTTTGCAAGTGTTGAATCAGAACTGAAGTTATCTCTCTCTCTCTCTCTCTCTCTCTCCCCCTCTCCCCCTCTCTGTCTCCTCCTTCCCTCTTGATTTCTGGTTATCTCCATTCAATAAATAAATATAATTAAGGAAAGCAGGCCAAGTGGTGGCGCACCTGGTCGAGTGCACGTTACAATGCGTAAGGACCCTGGTCCCCACCTACAGGGAGAAAGCTTTGCAAGTGGTGAAGTGGGGCTGTAGGTGTCTCTTTATCTCTCTCTCCCTCTACCCTCTCAATTTCTTTTTTTTTTTTAGTGTCTTTTTTTATTGCTGTTGTAGTTATTGATGTCATCGTTGTTGGATAGGACAGAAAGAAATGGAGAGAGGAGAGGAAGACGGGGAGAGAAAGATAGATATCTGCCGACCTGCTTCACCGCATATGAAGGGACTCCCCTGCAGGCGGGGAGCTGGGGGCTCGAACTGGGATCCTTGTGCTAGTCCTTGCGCTTAGCACCACATGCGCTTAACTTGCTACGCTACTGCCCGACTCCCCCCTCAATTTCTGACCGTCTCTGTCCAATAAATAAATATGATAAAAAAAGATAATTAAGAAAAAGAGAAGTTGAAAGGGGAGCTAGGGAGAAAGAGACACCTGCAGACCTGCTTCACTACTTATGACTCTTTCACTATGGGTGAGACTGGGGGCTTGAACCTGAGTCTTTGCACACGCGCACTGAACTGAGTGCACCACTGCCTGGCCCTCAAGTTTTATTTTGGATGTGAACCTAGAGAAAGGTCTCAGGCACGGGTGGCTTACTGAACTCCCACCACGAACCAGCACTGGGGCAGCTGAGCAAGTCCAAAGACACAGACGGGGCCTTCTGCCCTGGGGAAGCCCACCCTCCCCTCAGCCATCCAGACAGCCTCACTGAGGACTGGCGCTGCAGGGAGTGGAGCAGATAAAGGGGGAGAGAGCACGGCCCGTGTGGGAGCCAGGGGACTGGAACAGGCGCGGGTGGAAGGCTGCAGCTGGAACCCTCAGATTCGGCTTTGAGTCTGGGGCAGGACTGTGTGGGTGGGTGGCAGCAGAGCTCTGAGACTCCCCGGGGACTGGCCCCTGGGGTCTGGGCGGGAGCTAGCAGGTGCGCAGAGCCCTCGGCACCTGCAGCTGCCATCTTTCCCGGTGCCCTCAGACAGCAGGACCTGTACCGCATCCTGAAGGCCTACACCATCTACCGGCCGGACGAGGGCTACTGCCAGGCCCAGGCGCCCGTGGCCGCGGTGCTGCTCATGCACATGCCTGCCGAGGTCAGTGCACAGTCTGGGCTGGGGTGGCGGTGGGAGCTTGGCTGCAGCCCCTCCCAGTTTCTCAGGCCCTGTTCCTCCCTTTGTCCTTATCCCCAGCAAGCCTTTTGGTGCCTGGTGCAGATCTGTGACAAGTACCTCCCGGGCTACTACAGTGCAGGGCTGGTGAGTGGTTGGGGTTGGGCATCACTAAATTTGCCCCACAGCTGGGCTGCCGGGAGGGCCTGTCCTGCCAGAGCCTGCTCTGCCTCTTCTCATGCCCCCTGTCCCCCCGCCCCTAGGAGGCCATCCAGCTGGACGGGGAGATCTTCTTCATGCTGCTGCGTCGGATCTCCCCGTTGGCGCACCGGCACCTGCGGCGACAGCGCATCGACCCCGTGCTGTACATGACCGAGTGGTTCATGTGCATCTTCGCCCGCACGCTGCCCTGGGCTTCGGTCCTCCGCGTCTGGGACATGTTCTTCTGCGAAGGTACCTTTGAGCCATTCACGCCAGGTGGGGGGCCGAGTGGAGGGCCACCCTGTGTCTGTCACACAGCACTTCTGGGGCTTAGGTCTCATTGAAAAGTTTAGGGGCTTGGGAAACTGAGGCCGGGTTTTCACTGTGCTGTCGACCCAGAGCCTGGAGCTTGTTGTGTTGCTCATTCCTTGTCCCCTTTTTACATTTTTTAATCCCCCCTTTTTTATTTTAACGCATCACCAGAGCTTCTCTGCCCCAGGATGACTTTTTCAGATATATGTAAGATTGTCAGAAAAGTCATGACACATTTTTGCAGAGAAAAACGGGAAAATGGAAAAAAATGTCAAGACTTTTTCGACATCCCAGTATATTGAGAGAGAGACAGGGAGATAGGGACAGAGTGGAAGAGACTGCAGCAGCAAAGCTTCCTCAGCGCAGTAGTGGCTGGACTCGAACCTGGGTTGCACAGATGGCAGAGCAGTGCACTGTGAGCTCTTTTGCCTCCTTTTTTGTTATTGTGAGGCTCTGCCTCTCCCCACACCATTTTCAGATAGAGACTGGGGTTGAGGGTGGGGTAGGAAGACAGAACACCACAGCTAACCCCAGTGTAGTGAGGGCTGGGCTTGAACCTGGGTTGTGCATGTGGCAAAGCAGGCACCCTCCATGGGAGCTGTCTTGCCAAGCCCTTTTTAAAATACTGTATTTATTCATTTATTAGGTAGAGACAGACAGAACCTGAGCAGGAAGGGGGAGCTAAAGACCAAAAAAGAGAGATACCTGCAGCACTGCTTCACTGGTTATAAAACTCTCCCTCTGTGGGTGGGGACCAGGGCCTTGAACCCAGGTTCTTGTGCATGATGCTATGTACACTCAGCCAAATGTGCCACCACCCAGCTCCACCTTATTTTTGAAGAAGTCACTAAACTGCTCCAGCATACACAGTGCTGAGGATTGAACCCAGGACTCACGCCCGTAAACCCTGCTCTCTGCCTACTAGTTACTTACTTCCCTTTTCATTACGTTAGAATAATAATAGTACCCAGAGTTTCATTCAGCCATGTGTGAAGTCATGGCTCAAACCCTGACTTGATGCCTGCAAGCCCAGCGCTCTGCCCACTGCGCCCCCTCCTGGAGGCTTTAGGACAGGCTGGGGGCCCAGCTTCCAGGTCCGGCCTCCCACACGCCCTCTCCTGGACTCGCAGGTGTGAAGGTCATCTTCCGCGTGGCGCTGGTGCTACTGCGGCACACGCTGGGCTCGGTGGAGAAGCTGCGTGCCTGCCAGGGCATGTACGAGACCATGGAGCAGCTGCGCAACCTGCCCCAGCAGTGCATGCAGGAGGACTTCCTGATGCAGGAGGTAGGCCCCGCCGGCCCTGCCCTCCCCGCTGTGGCCATCCCCACCCATGGCTCCATTCTGGTCCCCGCTTCTTCTCCGGCCAGGTGACCACCCTCCAGGTGACAGAAGCAACCATCGAGCGAGAGAACGCAGCCCAGATCAAGAAGTGGCGGGAGACCCGAGGGGAGTTGCAGTACCGGCCCTCGCGCCGGCTTCACGGCTCCCGGGCCATCCACGAGGAGCGACGGCGCCAGCAGCCCCCCCTGGGCCCTTCCTCCAGTCTCCTCAGTCTCCCTGGCCTCAAGAGCCGGGGCTCCCGGGCAGGTGGAGGGGCCCCCTCTCCGCCCCCACCCGTCCGCAGGGCCAGCGCTGGACCTGTCCCCGGGGCCGTGGTCACCTCCGAGGGACTGCACCCATCCCTTCCTTCGCCAACTGGCAACAGCACCCCGCTTGGCTCTAGCAAGGAGACTCGCAAGCAGGAGAAGGAGCGGCAGAAACAGGAGAAGGAGCGGGAGAAGGAGCGGGAAAAACAGGAGAAGGAGAGGGAGAAGGAGCGGCAGAAACAGGAGAAGGAACAGGAGAAGCAGGAGAAGGAGCGGCAGAGGTGGGAGAAGGAGCAGGAGAAGGAGCAGCAGAAGCTGGAGAAGGAGCGGCAGAAGCAGGAGAAGAAGGCGCATGGCAAGAAGGCCTCCCTGCGCCGGAAGGCTGATGGGCTGTCGGCCCCCTCAGAGGGCGGGGACCGGGCTGCAGCCTCGGAGGCCCGGCAGGACGCTTACTTCTGACCTCTGCCCTGGGGCTGGACTGCATGGCCCCCTCTTTGTCCCGATGCCAGGAGCAGGCCTGGCCTCTGGGGTACCCCAGCTCCCTGCCCCAGTGTGCACGGGCAGCTGGGGCCCGCCCCTCCTGGTAGGCCCAGAGGGGTCTCAGTCACTCCTGTCCCGTGCCCCTCTGGGGGACGGGGAGGTTCCTTCCCAGGTGCTGTCCTGACAGGCCTTTTGTCACCAGAGAGGTGACACTGGGCTGCGGGAGACAGCGGGTTTTGGATTCTTCCAATCCAGCCGCTCCTCTTCTGTGTAAGGAGGAGTGAGCTGGGTCCTTCCCCGTGAAGTGGAATGAGGTTCCTTTTGCCCTCCTTCAGCCCTACTTGTCTCCCACTTCCTGGCCTGGGGTGGGGGCAGGAAGGGGGCACAAGGCTGGCCTCAGTCTACTTCTGGACAGCTCCGTTGTAATTATGTACAGAGGACACAGTTGGCTTGGGGTGGGGGTGCTGACTGTCTTCTGTTGTCTGATTCTCCCACAGTGTTCTAGTTTATTTAAGGGGACACGCACTGGAGCAGGAAATGTCCCCCACCCCAGCTGTCCCCCCTCCTCACCCTCCTCCCTCTGTATTCTCAGGCCTTTCCTGCTTTGTCTCACCAGCATCCCCACCTTTCGCCTCGTCCCCTCCCATCGATCTGGCCCCCCAGATCTGGACAAGGGGTCTTCCCTTGTGCTCCAGGGGTGGAACCCAATGTTTACATTCTCTTCTGTCTCCGCCTCCCCACCCCCACCCCCCAATTTGCGCTTCAAAGAACCTGCTATTGAACCTGGGCCTGTCTCCTGCCTGTTATTTGATGGAGGGGAGTTACAGTCAGGCTGAGGGGTGAGGGAGGGAGCCAGGATCCCCGCCCCAGTGAAACATTAGGCTAGTAGGTCCTTTTTGGTCGGGTTCATCTCAAGTCACTCAGCAGCACAGAGTGGTTGAGTCCCTGCTCCCCTTCTGCCTGGGATCTGCTGCTCTCACTGTCACTGGCCTCCTGGGGTCCCCTCTGCACCCCCTGCAGCGCCTGGATCTCCTTCCCATAGCGCTCGTGCAGTTCCTGGAAACTGGAGGGGGTAGTGAAGGTGGCTAGGAAGTCTTCAGGAGGCGAGCTGGGCTCTTGCCCGGCTGCCTGGCATAGCTCCCGGTACTGGGCTTCCAGTGGGGACAGCAGCGCAGCGAGCTGCCTCCAGCTTGCCCCGGCCAGTGCCCCCAGCCAGGCTCCCAGCTCCTCCTGGTTTTCTGCTGCCAGCTTATAAGACCGGCCACCTTCTGTGCCATCTGCTCTGGGCGTCAGGATGGTAAAGGCGTAGGGTTCCGTGGCCCCAAGGCGCTGCTCCACCTGGCAGTTCTCCAACAGGATGAGGCCCAAAGGGGTGTGGTCTGCTTGGTGCTCCAGATAGAAGAGAAGGTTCCCCCGGAGGATGAACCAGCGGCGCTGGTAGCTGGTGTTCCGGGTCCCCTTCTTCAGCAAGATGCCCTCCTGGTCGGGAGCCTGTGCCCTGTATCCTCGGAAGAAACTGAGCACTGACTTCCTGTTCAGTTTCATGGCAGCCCTGGTCTGAGAGGACACTGGGGACAGAAGAGAGGAGGGGTGAACTCTCTGGTTACCCTGGGCACCCCCATACTGCCACCCTGCAGCTCGGGCAGGATCAGGCTTCTCAGGTTCTCCCCACTGCCTCCCAGCCTCAGCATTGCCCTCTGGTTGGGTTCCAGACCCAGGGCTGCCCCTCTGCTTTCCCAAGCTGGGGCCTTACCTGCCGCTGTGGTTCCACGCAAAGGTGCTGCTCCTTTCCCCAGGCCTCCCTGAGGTCAGAGCACAAGGAGTTCTGGCCTGGGCACCAGGTGCAGGTGTCACTGCCACCTCTGGCCAGGCTCTTCCTACCTCTGAAACCAGGAACTGGCCCTGGGGCCAGACTTGGGGCAAATGATAATCTTCTGGGTCCTAGAGGGAGCTGGGTTTGACCATTGCCCCTGTGCAGCCAGAGGCTTCCCCTCCGAGAGCACAGCTACTCCCCCCCTTGCTACCAGGGTTTATTGCTGGAGCTTGGTGCCTGCACGATAAACCCACTCCTCCTAGTGACCATTTTCTACTCCCCCTTTTATATGATAGGACAGAAATTGAAAGGACATAGAGGGTGACACCTGCAGCAACCAGGTGCACCACCACCCAACCCCCAAAGGCAGACAGATTTCTCCTCTGCAGGTGGGAGTGGTGGCCTGAACCTGAGCCCTTGAGCATGGTAATGTGTGTGCAGGACTGGGGTGGATGTTGGATTCTGTGAGTGGAAAGGCAGGACCGCATACATGTATCTCCCAGCTTTATTTAGTCAGCTATCAAGGGCATTTACATGGATTCCTTATTTTGCCTATGGTGAGCAGTTCCGGTTGTAAACATTGGGGTGCCTACACCCTTTGACAGCAGTACTTTCTTTTAGACTGCATAGGCAGCCCTCTACTTACTGCCTCATGGGTCTGTGCTAAAAAGTCCCTCTGGGTCTCAGAGTTAACGTGATGAAGTTACAGTATGTGGAATCTGAAGTCTTTAGCTAGGAGCAACTTCACTTTCCTCCAAAGAGATGAAGTAGAGAAATCGAACCAACTCGGCACAGTGTAAGACCCAGGAGTACAACTGGGTCACTTTCCTTTTTTATTTCCTTTCTTTTTCTCTCCACCTCCCCACCCCTCCCCCCCATCTGTACTTTCCTTTCTGGAAGCCAAGATTATTTTTTCCCCTTCTACTTTGAGAGGACGGAGGAAAAATTAGGGGAGAGACAGGGAGAAAGACAACAGCAGACCTGCTCACCAGCAGGTGGAGCAGGGGCTCGAACCCGGTCCTTGCACACTGTGTGTGCGCTCAACTGGTTGTGCCACTGCCCAGGCCCCGAGGGGTGAGCGCCCTCTGGCCTGGCTTTCACTGCGGTACTCGGGCTCCTTTAAGCAGCCACCAATTCACGTCTTCTCTCGAGCCTCGACTGAAGTTTGAGGGAGTGGAAGTCCCTTCCGGCTGTCCCTGTCCCATGATCACGGTCCCCCTTTCTCGCCACGGGCGCCGCACCTGGCGTACGTCACTTCTGGAAGGGGGAGCGGTCTTCTCCGCCACTCACCGCGCACTTCCGCCCGCTAGCCTAGCCGGTCTCCAAACCCGAGTGAAGCCACTTCCGGTCTTCGCCAGCGCCTTGCTCCGTTCTCTTCCGGGTGCTGCGGCCGTGCCCCGGATGTGACCCTGGTGAAAGCATCTTTCCTTCTCTTCGCCCGCCTCCCCTGGATCCTCAGTTGAGCGCGGGCCGCTGCAACTTCTCGGTTCCCTGCCACCGTGTCGCCTCTAGTTTGTACGCGGCCCCGGGACAGCTGGGGGCCACCCCGCAGGGTTAGGGGTCTGGCGCGGAGCCCCGGCCAAGGCGCTCGGTCCCAGGTCTGCCGGGCCCCGCGGTGGAGGAGCGGGTTAGCCCGCTGGGCCCCGGAGCGCCCCGGGCTGGGGTGATCCTCGAGGGGGGTTTCCTTTCGTTCAGGGTGGGGGGGTGCCCATGAGGAGACGCACCCCAGTTCTCTGCGTCCCCCTCTTGTAAGTCCTGCGGATGCCAAAGCAAGTTCCAGGGGACCCCCCCCCCCGGCTTCTCCTTCGGGCCGGGCCCAGCACCCGCCAGCTCTGCTGTTTCGGGGTCCTGGGGGGGGGCCGCTCGCCCACCGCTCTTGACCTGCCCGCTTTCCCGGCCCAGCCTGGGGGAGGCCCCGCCGTCCAGTCATGCCCAAGAGGAAAGTGACCTTCCAAGGCGTGGGAGATGAGGAGGATGAAGACGAAATCAGTGTCCCCAAGAAGAAGGTGAGGGGCGTCCCGGTAACCTGGGGCAGGATTGAGAAGGGAGGAGCTAGAAGCCAGAAGGGGAAAGAAGCTGGAGAAAGGGGGGGGGAGGCAAAGAAAGGGCTCGTTTCGTAAGGTTTTTAGTTCGAGTCCAGGTGTAGAGTACTGGGGGTGGGAGGATTGCCCAGTAACGCCGTTCTCGCTTGTTCGCAGCTGGTAGACCCTGTGGCTGGGGTGGGAGGGCCGGGCAGCCGCTTCAAGGGCAAGCACTCTTTGGACAGCGACGAGGAGGATGACGATGAGGAAGGGTCCAGCAAGTATGACATCCTGGCCTCCGAGGATGTGGAAGGTGAGCTTTCTGGAAGAATCGATTCTGTGCGAGGAACAAGAAAGGGCTTCTGACCAGTGGGGGTGACATGGGGGTGGAGGCACCCCAGGGTTCTTTGCTTGCATGCCTTGTGCGGGACACCTCTGTCTTGGGTGCAGGTCAGGAGGCGGCCACGCTGCCCAGTGAGGGAGGCGTGCGGATCACCCCCTTCAACCTGCAGGAAGAAATGGAGGAAGGCCACTTCGATGCCGATGGCAACTATTTCCTGAATCGGGAAGCTCAGATTCGAGACAGCTGGCTGGACAACATTGACTGGGTGTGGTCCTCGGGGAGCAGGGCCCAGGGCAGGGAGACAGTGGAGTGCTGGGCCCTCTGGCAGGCACCGTGGAAGAAGTAACCTTTCCTGTTTTCACCCCGCAGGTGAAGATCAAGGAACGGCCACCTGATCAACGACCGCCGTCAGACTCGGAAGAGGAGGAGGGCCTGGGTCAGACGCCCATGAGCGCTCAGGCCCTCTTGGAAGGCCTTCTGGAGTTACTCTTGCCCAGAGAGACAGTGGCTGGGGCACTGAGGCGCCTCGGGGCCCGGGGTGGAGGAGACAAACGGGGTAGCAAGGGACCGGGGCGGCCTAGCTCCCCCCATCGCCTGGACCGCCTCTCTGGGTTGGCTGACCAGATGGTGGCCCGGGGTAACCTTGGCGTGTACCAGGAGACCAGGGAACGGCTGGCCATGCGACTCAAGGGACTGGGGAGCCGGCGCCAGGCAGCCCCTGACCCTACGCCCCCACCCTCCCTGGACATGTTTGCCGAGGAAGTGGCCGTTGAGGAGCTGGAGACCCCGACCCCCGCTCAAGGAGGAGGAGGTGAGATTGAAGGGCAGAGAGTACGGCACCAAAGCAAAGGATTCTGGGGACGGAAGGGACAAGAGTGGGTGGAAAGGGCATTGGAGTCTTGGTGGTTGATGCTGGAAAGGGGCCTGAGTTGGGGGTGAGAATGTTCTGCAGACACCTGTCATGGGGAGATGAGAAATCTTGCCAGGGGCTGCGGGGTGGCACACCTGGTTGAGCACACGCATAACCGGGTAATTGAAAGCACATGGGTTAGTGCCCCCCCCCTCGGTGAACCAGATTTGCATGTGTCTCTTTTTGTCTTTTTGTTAATCTATATCTTTAAATTTTTTTTTTTTTTTGTCTTTATTGGATGGAGACAACCAGAAATTGAGAGGAAGGGAGAGGTAAAGAGGGAGAGAAATGGGAGACACCTGCAGTCCTGCTTCACCACTTGCAAAGCTTTTCCCCTGCAGGTGGGGACTGGGAGCATGGATCCAGGCCCTCGTGCATGGTAACATGTGCTCAGCCAGATGCGCCATAAGTTTCTTTTTTTAAAAAAAAAAAAATTTTCTGCCCGTGTATTAACAATTGTGTGGTAAACCATTAAGTCCCCAAATAAAGGGGTTAAAAAGACAGGGGTGGATAGCATAGTGGTTATGCAAAGAGACTCTCATGCCTGAGGCTCCAAAGTCCCAGGTTCAATCCCCTGCTGTGCAGTGCTCTGGTGTTCCTCTGTGTCTTTCTCTCTCTGCATCTCTCTCAAAAGTAAAATAAATAAAATACTTTTAAAAGAAAAGAAAAGAAAAGACAGACTGAAGGGTGGAAGAGGGATGTGGGGGGCAGGGCCCTGGCCCTGGAGACGCAGGTGGCACACCTTTTGTAGAAGCGGAGTCTTCGGGAGACGGACTGGCGGACGTGATGTGGGAGTATAAGTGGGAGAACACAGGTGACGCCGAGCTCTATGGGCCCTTCACCAGCAGCCAGATGCAGGTAAGGCCCTCCCCGCAGTCCTCTCCTGTCCTCAGCCTCCCCACTCCCTCCCGTCCCGTCCGCCCTCCCCCAGCACTGCCCTCTCTCTCCACAGACCTGGGTGAACGAAGGCTACTTTGCTGATGGGGTTTACTGCCGGAAGTTGGACCCCCCGGGCGGACAGTTCTACAACTCCAAACGGATTGACTTTGACCTCTACACCTGAGCCTGCCCAGGTCCCCGTCTGGCAAACCTCCCCCCCTTCTTTCTTGAACTTTGGAGAGGAGGCCCCTACCTGCTGCCTCAGCCGCTGAGGATGTTGGGGTGTGTGGGGGGCACACTTCAGTCAGCTTCTTTTTCCCCCGATAAAAGCCTGCAGTTCGGATTAGGGCCCTGGCTGTGCTGATGGCAGGAACCCAGTCGCTGTCTCTACAGCCCAGAGCTTCTGATTTGCCTTGGCCCGTGAAGATGTTCTTCCTGTTTATTTTCTTACATTTTTTTTTTTCCTTTTTTTCCCCACCATGGTTATCACTGGAGCTCCAATGCATGATTCTTCCACTCCCAGCGATCTCTTGCTCACTCCTTTTCTAGATAGAGGGAGAGAGGGAAGCACCCCAACATTGCTCCACCGTTCGTGAAACTTTCCCGTGTAGCTGTTCCCATGTGGTGGCTGGGGGCTCAAACATAGGTCCTCTCAGATTGCAAACTCTGCTGTCTGGCAGCCATCTGTCTCCCAACCCTGAGGTTTTTCTTTCGTGAAGTTTCTCCTGGGGAGTCTGTGGCTCCTTGAACCCCATCTTCACCTTTGTCCACCATCTCAAGGCTGCGCCCCCTCCCCCATCCTCCAGCCCCCTGGGCCCACTGCTGTGTGCTCCTCTTGGGTCTCTGGTGTTTGGGAATTTAAGTTCTGCCCAGGATAGCGGCCTGGGAGCAGGCACAGTAGGTGGCGGCACTGGTCTTGGAATCATTAGGTCTCTAGTTAGCTTCCCAGCATCCTTTGTGCCAGACTTATGCTCTGGTTTGTTTCTCTTTTGTGTTAATAAAGAAATAAAATCTTTAAGAAAACAAACACATAACCTAATGGCCCAGGAAGTGGTGCAGCAGGTAGAATCTTGCACTCTTAAGCACGAGGCCCTGGTTTCTCATATGCCATATAGTTGCTCTGGTTCTCTCCTTTTGTCAGTATATTTATTTTAAAAAGAAGAGTGAGTTGTGCGGTAGCGCAGCGGGTTAAATACACATGGCACAAAGTGTAAGGACAGGTCAATGATCCCAGTTAGAGCCCCTGGCTCCCCACCTGCAGAGGGGTCGCTTTATAAGTGGTGAGGCAGGCCTGCAAGTGTCTTATCCCCCCCCCCATCTTCCCATCTCTCTTGATTTCTCTCTGTCCTATCTAACAACTTCTGTCTGTCCTATCCAACAACAACAGCTATAACAGTAGAACAGCAAGGGCAACAAAAATGGGAAAAATGGCCGCCAGGAGCAGTGGATTTGTAGTGCAGGTTCTGAATCCCAACAATAACCCTGGAGGCAAAAAAGAAGAAATGAGCTCTCCACATGTCTGAGCAGCGTCACATCTAGTTGAGCACACGCGTTGTACCATGTGCAAGGACCTGGGTTCAAACCCCTGTTCTCTATCTGCAGAGGGGAGCTTAACGAGGTGAAATGGATCTGCAGGTGTCTCTATCCACCATGGAGCTCCCAAAACAGAAACTTGAGGTCTAGAAGGGGGCTTGGCAAGAAGTTTTTGTGAGCAAGAAGTTTGGGTGTCACTGGAGGGACCTTTTTAAATATTTTTAAAAATATTTCCTTTTTGCTGCCTGTATTGTTTTTATTGTTGTAGTTGTTGTTGTTATTGATGTTGTTGTTGGATAGGACAGAGAGAAATGGAGAGAGGAGGGGAAGACAGTGAGGGAGAGAGAAAGACAGACACCTGCAGACCTGCTTCACTGCTCGTGAAGGGACTCCCCTGCAGGTGGGGACCCGGGGCTCGAACCAGGATCCTCACACTGGTCCTTGAGCTTCGCGCCACGTGCGCTTAACCTGTTGCACTACCACCCCAACTTTCTAGAGGAACCTTTCAGGCCACCAGGGTTGACCACAGAGCAGAGGCAGCCAGCACCTCCCTAGAGCTCACAGCCAGCCAGAGGGCCATGCCACCCACACCGTTCCACCCCAGGCCTTTGCTGCTTGGCTTTTGAGACCTTGAAGCATTTGAGACAGTTTGAGAGCCTTATTTTTATTTATTTTTTTTTAAAACAAATGTGTTCTGTTTTTAAAATTTATTGTCTTTACTGAATAGAGACAGCCAGAAGTCGAGAGGAAGGAGGAGACACCTGCAGCCCTGCTTCACCACTTGCAAAGCTTTCCCCCTGCAGGTCGGGACCAGGGGCTTGAATCTGGGTCTTTGAGTGTTGCCACATGTGCACTCAACCAAGTGCTTCACCACCGGGCCCCACTTACTTTTAATTGTATCTGACAGAACAGAGAGAAATTGACAGGGAGATAGGGAGAGGGCGAGAGATACCTGCAGCCCTGCTTATGAAGCTTGCCCTGCAGCTGGGGACTGAGGGCTTGAACCTGGGTCCCTGTGCATGGTAATACATGCACTTAACCAGGTGTGCCACCACCTGGCCCGTTTGAGAGCCCTTAAGACCCACATTTCCTGGGCTCTGACACTATAGCGTGGGACTCCCAGTCAGTTTGGTCCAGACCTTCCTGGCCTGGCCATCCTCACCAGAGCTGTAAAGTTGCTTCTCAGAAATCATTTTATTTTATTACTTTATCTGTTTGAGACAGCCAGAAATCAAGAGGGAAGGGGGTGATAGAGAGCCAAATAGGATGTTCCTCAGGCCTCAGCACCCAAACCTTGCTGAGCAGGCAGAGCTGAGACCACAGCCAGGGGCCCGGTAGTATCTGCAGGCAGGCTGTGGACCAGAGCTGGGATGTGACCATGGGGCCCCCAGCAGGAGCCAGGCTAGAATGGGGCTGGGTGGATTGGGAGCACTTGAGGTCTCCTACTTCTGAGAATAAGTAGGCTCGCTCTAGTGCCAGCCAGACCTGGGGTTCACTGACTTCAAAGGTACCTGTGGCTGGCTATGTCCTTTGTACATTGTTAAGAAAACCTAGGGAGTCGGGCAGTAGCACAGTGAGTGGGTTGAGCACAGGTGGCGTGAAGTGCAAGGATTGGCATAAGGATCCCGGTTCATTCAAGCCCCCAGTTCCCCACCTGCAGGGGGGTCGCTTCCCAAGCGGTGAAGCAGGTCTGCAGGTGTCTATCTTTCTATCCCCCCTCTGTCTTCCCCTCTCCATTTCTCTGTCCTATCTAACAACAATGACATCGATAACAACACTACAAAAAACAAAGGCAACAAAAGGGAATGAATAAATAAATGTTTTTTTAAATGTAGGGAGAAAGAAAATAAAAAATGGCCACCGGAAGTGTTGGATTTGTCCTGCAGGGAGAACCCTGGTGGCAAAAAGGAAGGAAGGAAGGATGGAAGGATACCCAAGGACCTGGGAAGTGGTACAGAGGATAGGGTGCTAAAACTTGAAAGCGTGAAGATTCAAGTTCAATTCCCAGCATCCCACATGCCAGTGATGCTCTCCTATCTTCTTCCCCTTCCTATCTCGTGTTAAATAACTAAAGTCTTAAAAAAGAAAAGAAATCCCTGCCATGAACAGTCAGAAAAAAAGAAAAAAGAAAAATCCCTGCCATAAACAGAAGAGGCAGATGGAAAGGCCCATGCTGTTTCCGAAGCCCTCAGGAATGGGAAGCGGGTGTCTCCCGCCCAGTGTTCACCTCTCCTTGCAAGTGACTGCATTGGGTGGCAGGCACAGGGTCCTCATCTTGATCAGCTGCTCCCAGTGTTTACATCCTCAACACCCTGTGCGAGCAGGATTGTGATGGGAAAAGAGGCTTTGCAAATAGGGTTAAACATTTCAAGATGGGGACCCAGGAAGTGATGGAGTGGTTCAAAGTGCTGGTTTGGTGGAGCTGGGAGGTAGCGCAGCTGGTTAAGCGCAGGTGGCGTAAAGCATAGGGACCTGCATAAAGAACCCGGTTCCAGCCCCCGGCACCCCACCTGCAGGGGCTTCACAAGCGGTGAAGCAGATCTGCAGGTATCTTATCTTTCTCTCCCACCCCCTTGGTTTCTCTCTGTCTTAGCAAAACAAAAAGACTTTCATGCCTGCCTGAGGTGCCAAAGGTCACAGGTTCAGTCCCCGATATCATAAGCCAGAGCTGGGCAGTGCTCTAGTAAAATTTTAAAAATGAATGCACGGGACCCAGGCGGTAGCGCAGTGGGTTAAGTGCAAATGGCGTGAAGCGCTAGAACCGGCGTTAAGGATCCGGGTTGGAGGCCCCGGGTTCCTCCCTCCACCTGCAGAGGAGTCGCTTCACAGGCGGTGAAGCAGGTCTGCATGTGTTTTTCTCTCCCCCTCTCTGTCTTCCCGTCCTCTCTCGATTTCTTTTTAGGGGTAACATTTTATTTCTTCTTCTTTTTTTTAATATTTATTCCCTTTTGTTGCCCTTGTTGTAGTTATTGATGTCGTTGTTGTTGGATAGGACAGAGAAACGGAGAGAGGATGGGAAGACAGAGAGGGGGAGAAAAAGATAGACACCTGCAGACCTGCTTCACAGCTTGAGAAGCGACTCCCCTGCAAGTGGGGAGCTGGGGGCTCGAACCGGGATCCTTATGCGGGTCGTTGCATTTGGCGCCACGTGCGCTTAACCTGCTGCGCTGCAACCCGACTCCTGTAACATTTTATTTCTGCAGTCTGCATCTTTTTTAAAATTCCTGGGAGTCAGGCGGTAGTAGCACAATGGGTTGAGCACACGTGGCGCGAAGTGCAGGGACCGGTGTAGGGATCCCGGTTCAAGTCCCCAGCTCCTCACCTGCAGGGGACTCGCTTCACAAATGTTGAAGCAGGTCTGCAGGTGTCTCTCTTTCTCTCCCCCTTTCTGTCTTTTCCTCCTCTCTCCTTTTCTCTCTGTCCTATCCAACAACAACGACATCAGTAACAACAACAATAATAACTACAACAATGAAAAACGGGCAACAAAAGGGAAAATAAATATTAAAAAATAATAATTAAAAAAATTCTTTATTGGGGGATTAATGGTTTACAGTCAACAGTGAAATACAATAGTTTGTACATGCATAACATTTCCACATAACAGTTCAACCCCCATTAGGTCCTCCTCTGTCATCATGTTCCAGGACCTGAACCCTCACCCCCCAACCCAAGAGTCTTTTACTTTGGTGAAATACGCCAATGTGTATAACTTTATATTTTCCAATGTTTGTAGCTCAAAAACAAAAGTTCATTCAACTAAGTATGTCACCTTTCATCAGAGTGTTTGTAATAACTAACAAACCTTCATCCTTTTCAATCTTATTTTACTTTATTTTTACCAGAGCACTACTATGCTCTGTCTTATATGGTGCGGAGGTGGGGTGGGTGAGTGGGTGTTGAACCTGGGACTTTGGAGCCACAGGCATGAGAGTCTCATTGCATAACCACCATGCTATCCCCCCAGCCTAGTTACTTTATTTCTCTGTTGCAGAGCTAGAGTCTGTGTATGTGTGATTTTACTGCTGAACAGGCTGAATATTTTATTTGAGAATTATTTATGAGAAAGGAAAGGAAGCCAGGAGATCACTTTGTCACATTCAACACGAAGATTTTTTATTTTTATTTTATTCTTTTATTATCTTTATTTATTGGATAGAGACAGCCAGAAATTGAGAGGGCAAGGGATGACAGAGAGGGAGAGAGACGCCTGCAACACCGCTTCACCACTCAAAAAGCTTTCCCCCTGCAGGTGGGGAGTGGGGGTTCAAAGCTGCAACACCAAGATTTGAACTCAAGCCCTGACACTTGAGAGTCCAGTGCCTTATCCACTATGCCACCTTCCAGGTCACCTGACTGTTTCATTTCCATAGTGAGACAGATAGAGAGCCATCACAACCCTGGAGCTTCCCAGGCGGTGCAGAACTCGGAGCTGGGCTCAGACAGTGTGCCTCCCCAGCCAGCTACCTCTCAGCCTCTGCCCCGTTCTGTTTAAACAACTTTATTTAAAAATTTAACCCACCCATTGTCCTGGGGCTCTTGGTCTATTCCCAGCATTGTACAACCGATCTAATTTAATTTTAGAACATTTTTGTCTGCTCTGAGAGACCACACCCCACAGCAGTCTTCGCCCTTTCTCCCCACCCCGCCTCACTCTGACAGTCCTTGCCAACCTCTCGTTTACTTCCTGTCTGTAGCTTTGCCTGTTCTGGGTGTTTCACACAAACGGAATCAGTAATATGTGATCTTTAAAAATATTTATTTATTGGCAGGAAAGAGAGAGAGAGAACCAGAGTATCTCTGATTCATACAATGCCAGGAATCAAACTCAGGACTTCTACTTGGCAGCCTTACGCTCTACCCACTGTGCCATCTCCTGGGCCACAATATGTGGTCTTTTTATGTCTTCCATGTCTACAAGTTGCATCCATGTAACATGGAATACTTTCTTTTTTTATTGCCAAGTAGTATTCCACTGTAGAGATGAATGTATACTAAGTCTAATACTTTATTGAGCTTTTGCTAACTTCTCTCTAATGGCCCTTTTCCACTTTCTTTCTTTTTTTAACTTTTTTATATTTATTTATTTTCTCTTTTGTTGTCCTTGTTTTTTTTTAAATTTATTTTTTATTTAAAAAAGGATAAATTAACAAAACTGTAGGGTAGGAGGGGTACAACTCCACCCAATTCCCACCACCCAATCTCCATATCCCATCCCCTCCCATGATAGCTTTCCCACTCTCTATCCCTCTGGGAGCATGGACCCAGGGTCCTTGTGGGATGCAGAAGGTGGAAGGTCTGGCTTCTGTAATTGCTTCCCCGCTGAACATGGACGTTGACTGGTCGGTCCATACTCCCAGTCTGCCTCTCTCTTTCCCTAGTAGGGTGGGGCTCTGGGGAAGCTGAGCTCCAGAGCACATTGGTGGGGTCTTCAGTCCAGGGAACACTGGCCGGCATCCTGATGGCATCTGGAACCTGGTGGCGTTTCCAGTAGATGTTGTCGGAGCTCAAGCCACTAGCAGCTTCTCAGTCCGCCATCTTCCAGAATCCCCCCCCCCTTTTTTTTTTAACGATTTTATTTATTTATTAATGAGAAAGATAGGAGGAGAGAAAGAACCAGACATCACTCTAGTATATGTGCTACCAGGAACTGAACTCGGGACCTCGTGCTTGAGAGTCCAGTGCCTTAGCCACAGCACCACCTCCTGAACCATCCTTTTCCACTTTCAAGTAATGCAGAGATCACTCACTGGGGAGGGTGCCCACCGTGCCACGCCTTGGCTCTCACATGGGAGGTGCTGTGGCAATGAAGAAAGTTTTGATGCTGTAGTGTTGCTCCTTTCTCTCTCTCTCCCTCTCTCTCTCCCCCCCTCTCTTTTTAAAGATTTTACTTATTTTAATGAGATAGATATATAGACCAGAGCACTGCTCAGCTCTGGCTGATGGTGTTGCTGGGGATTGAATCTGAGACTTCAGAGCCTTAGGCATGAAAGTGTTTTGCAGCAAGTCGGGCAGTGGCGCAGTGGGTTAAGCGCACATGGCGCAAATCGCCAGGACCTGCGTAAGGATCCCAGTTCGAGCCCCCAGCTCCCCACCTGCAGGGGAGTCGCTTCACAAGCGGTGAAGCAGGTCTGCAGGTGTCTATCTTTCTCTCCTCCTCTCTGTCTTCCCCTCCTCTCTCCATTTCTCTCTGTCCTATCCAACAACAACGACATTAATAACCACAACAATGTTAAACAACAAGGGCAACAAAAAGGAAAATAAATAAATTAATTAATTAATTTAAATAAATTTTAAAAAGTGTTTTGCAGAACCACTGTGCTATCTCCTCAGTCTCCCTCTCTCTTTTTTAAAAAATATTTATTTATTCCTTTTTGTTGTCCTTGTTGTTTAATTGTTGTAGTTATTGTTGTTGATGTTGTCATTGTTGGATAGGGCAGAGAGAAATGGAGAGAGGAGGACAGAGAGGATGAGAGAAAGATAGACACTGCAGACCTGCTTCACCGCCTGTGAAGCGATTCCTCTGCAGGTGGGGAGCCGGGGTTCGAACCAAGATCCTTATGCAGGTCCTTGCACTTTGCCCACTGCGCTACTGCCCAACTCCCAGTCTCCCTCTCTTTTTATATGAATGTAAAAATGGCCTGGGGCCAGGTGGTGGCGCACTTGGTTAAGTGCACATGTTATGTGCAAAGACCCAGGTTCAAGCCCTCAGTCCCCACCTGCAGGGAAAGCTTTGCAAGTGGTGAAGCAGGGCTGCAGGTGTCTCTCTGTCTCTCTTCCTCTCTATCTCCCCCTCCCCTCTTGATTTCTTGTTGTCTCTATCCAATAAATAAATAAAGATAATAATTTTTTTTAAAAGCCCTGAGCATGGAAATCTTATACCTGTGAGGCCCCAGTCTCTCTCTCACTCACCCTCTCTCTTTCTCTCTCCCTTCTTCCCTCCCTCCTTCCCTCAAGGATATAGAATTACATCTAGTCATGGCATCCCCATAGATTCCTGTGGTCTGACAGCTCTCACTCTTAATCTCGCTGACCTGGTCAGTCTTGGAGTCACAGTCACGCATCATCTGGACTGTCCAGGTATTTTTCTCATGATCTGATCTGGGTTCTGGTTTTGGGGGAGGAAGACCTCAGAGGCAAAATCTCTTGCCTTTTACTGAAAACCTTCCATGGCTCCCCACTGCTCACAAAACAAAGGTCAGAAGCTTGGAGCAGACTGAAGTCTCAAATCAATTGAGAGGGAAGAGGGATATAGAGATGGAGAGGGAGAGGGAGAGGGAGAGACATACAGCTCTGTTTCACCACTCATGCTGTTTCCCCTCTGCAGGTGGGCGCTGGAGGCTTGAACCAGGGTCCTTGTGCACTGTAATGTGTGCACTCAACCAGGTGCGCCATTGCCTGGCCCTGCTCTAGGCCTCTCTAAAGGCTTCCTAATCTCCCACTTGGCTAATGATTCTTCTTTTTTAAATATTTATTTATTTTTTTAAATTTATTTTTCCCAGAGCACTGTTCAGCTCTGGCTTATGATGGTGCAGGGGATTGAACCTGGGACTTTGGAGCCTCAGGCATGAGAGTTTCTTTGCATAACCATTATGCTATCTACCCCTGCCTGATTCTCCTTCTCCTAACTCCTCCTCCTCCTCCTTCTTCTTCTTTTTAAAATATTTATTTATTTATTTTCCCTTTTGTTGCCCTTGTTTTTTTTTTAATTATTGTAGTTACTATTGTTGTTATTGATGTTGTCATTGTTGAATATGACCGAGAGAAATGGAGAGAGAAGGGGAAGACAGAGAGGGGAGAGAAAAATAGACACCTGAAAACCTGCTTCACCATCTGTGAAGTGACCCTTCCGCCCGGCAGGTGGGGAGCCGGGGCTCGAACTGGGATCCTTAAGCCAGTCCTTGTGCTTTGCGCCACGTGCACTATTGCCCTACTCCCCTTCTTCTTTTTAAGATAGTTTTTTCCTTTTATCATTTTATTGGGGGATTAATGGTTAACAGTACAGTTGCTGACACATGGGTAAAAAATATTTATTTATATATTTATTTATTTATTCACCAGAGCACTGCTCAGCTCTGGTTTATGGTGGTGCGGGGGCTTGAACCTGGGACTTTGGAGCCTCAGGCATGAGAGTCTCTTTGCATAACTATTATGCTATCTACCCCCACCCATAATTCTTTTTTTTTTTTTTAATTTTTTTATTTAAGAAAGGATTAATTAACAAAACCATAGGGTAGGAGGGGTACAACTCCACACAATTCCCACCACCCAATCTCCATATCCCACCCCCTCCCCCGATAGCTTTCCCACTCTCTATCCTCTGGGAGCATGGACCCAGGGTCATTGTGGGTTGCAGAAGGTAGAAGGTCTGGCTTCTGTAATTGCTTCCCCGCTGAACATGGGCGTTGACTGGTCAGTCCATACTCCCAGTCTGCCTCTCTCTTTCCCTAGTAGGGTGGGTCTCTGGGGAAGCTGAGCTCCAGGACACATTGGTGGTGTCTTCAATCCAGGGAAGTCTGGCCGGCATCCTGATGACACCTGGAACCTGGTGACTGAAAAGAGAGTTAACATACAAAGCCAAACAAATTGTTGAGCAATCATGGACCCAAAGTTTGGAAAAGTGGAGAGGAAGTATTAGGGAGGTACTCACTGCAAACTCTAGTGTACTTCTGCTTTCTTACTTTGGTGCCATACTCCAAACTCAGTCAATTTCTGCTTTGCGTTTCTACTTTTTTTTTTTTTTTACATGCATAACATTCCCCAGATTCCCATTTAACAATACAACCCCCACTATTTAATTCATCATTTTTCATGGACCTGTATTCTCCCCACCCACCCACCCACCCCAGAGTCTTTTACTTTGGTGTAATACTCCAATTCCATTTCAGGTTTGACTTGTGTTTTCTTTTCTAATCTTGTTTTTCAACTTCGGCCTGAGAGTGAGATCATCCCATATTCATCCTTCTGTTTCTGACTTATTTCACTCAACATGATTTTTTCAAGGTCCATCCAAGATCGGCTGAAAACGGTGAAGTCACCATTTTTTACAGCTGAGTAGTATTCCATTGTGTATATATACCACAACCTGCTCAGCCACTCATCTGTTGCATAACTATTATGCTATCTACCCCCACCCATAATTCTTTTTTTAAAAAATCATTTTATTTTATTTTATTTTATTTTATTTATTCCCTTTTGTTGCCCTTATTGTTTTATTGTTGTTGTTATTGATGTCATCGTTGTTAGGACAGAGAGAAATTGAGAGAGGAGAGAAGACAGAGAGGGGGAGAGAAAGACAGACACCTGCAGACCTGCTTCACCCCTTGTGAAGCGACTCCCCTGCAGGTGGGGAGCTGGGGGCTCAAATTGGGATCCTTACGCTGGTCCTGGCGCCAATTTGAGCGCCTGGCTCCCCACCTGCAGGGGACTCATTATTAAAAAAAAAAGAAAAGGAAAGGAAAAAGAAAAAACATAGTAGGATTTCCTTAGGAAATCATTTGTAACTAGAGCTTTTCTTGGTTGGAAAGTTTCTTCCTCCTTGAATATTTCCATTCATTACCTCCAGGTTTGTGTGGAATGTTAGGAATTCAACGGGTTTTATCAAGGCCACCAACAAAACAATAATAGCAAACCTAAGAGTTTATGCGTCCACATATTTTGAGAATGTGTTCACTTTTGGTAGCATCAAAACCAAACCCAGACAAACAAAAACACCCATTGCCACATAATGGAAAAGTATTTCTGGAAATGAAAAGGAAAAACCATCTTTGCTACGCTGAGATGCTTGTGAGCCTTCCAAAGTTAGTGTATCTGTTTTAGAAATGCACCCTAAATACCACAGGAAAACTTAGCAACTAAGTCAACTATGCTTTTCTATTTCTTCCTCTTTAAAAAAAAATGGTGGGAGTCGGGCGGTAGCGCAGCGGGTTAAGCGCACGTGGCACAAAGCACAAGGACCGGCATAAGGATTCCATTCGAGCCCGGGCTCCCCACCTGCAGGGGGGTCACTTCCCAGGCCATGAAGCAGGTCTGCAGGTGTCTGTCTTTCTCTCCCCCTCTCTGTCTTCCCCTCCTCTCTCCATTTCTCTCTGTCCTATCCAGCAACGACATCAATAACAACAACAACAACGGTAAAAAAAAAAAAAAAAAGGGCAACAAAAGGGAAAAAAAACAAAAAGGCAAAAAAAGGTAGATCAATTGAAAAAAAAGGTAGATCAATTGAAAAAAAAAGGTAGATCAATTGCTTTTCTTTGAAATAAGTCCTTGTCCTTCCTTCTCTCTCTTCTTATTTTTTAATAAGGAAGGTGGGGGACAGAGAGGAAGAGACACACACTTGCATCACTGCTGTATCACTCATGAAGCTTCCTTTTGCAAGTAGAGGCCTGGGGCTTGAACCTAGGTCCTTGCACATTGAATGTGTGCGCTCAACCAGGTGGGCTACCACCTGGCCCCTCTCTGCCTCCTAGTGTGTAGAGACAGAGAAACAGAGAGACAGAGAGAGTGAAAGAGGCCACAGCACCAACGCCTACTTTCTCCTCCTCCATCTTCTTTTTAATATTTTTTATTAATTTTTAGTGAGCTAGATACAGAGAGATACAGATAGAGAGACAGAACAGAGCACTGTGGGAGTCGGGCAGTGGTGCAGCGGGTTAAGTGCATATGGCGCGAAACACAAGGAGCCCAGTTTGAGCCCCCGGCTCCCCACCTGCAGTGGCATTGCTTCACAGGTGGTGAAGCAGGTCTGCAGGTGTCTGTCTTTCTCTCCCCCTCTCTGTCTTCCCCTCCTTTCTCCATTTCTCTCTGTCCTATCCAACAACAACAACATCAATAACCACAACAATGTTAAACAAAAAGGGCAGCAAAAGGGAAAATAAATAAATTAAAAAAAAAAAAAAGAACAGAGTACTGCTCAGCTCTGGCTTATGGTGGTGCTGGGAACTGAACCTGAAACCTCAGAACCACAGGTATGAAACTCTTTTGCAAAACCACTATGCTATCTCCTCAACCCACCAAAGCTTTCTTCTTTCCTTTCCTTTTCTCCTTTCTTTTTAAAATTTCTTTACTGAGGGATTAATGTTTTACATTAAATTGACAATAGTTTGTACATACATAACATTTTCCCGTTATCCACATAACAATAGAACCCCCACCAGGTCCTCTGCCATCGTGTTCCAGGATCTGAACCTGCCCCCCCAACACACCCCAGAGTCTTTTACTTTGATGCAATACATCAATTCTGTTTCTTTCTTATTTTTTTATTTATTTAAACCAGAGCACTGTTCCGCTCTGACCGATGGTGGTGTGGGAGACTGAACCTGGGACTTTGGAGCCTCCGGCATGAGATTCTCTTCGCATAACCATTATGCTAGCTACCCCCGACCCAAAGTTCATATACCTGGCAAAACAGCACACTGGCCAAGTGAGCTACTTCGCTGGCACTCTCTCCCCTCTCCCCCAATTTCTATTGAGGAAAATAATAGTTTACACGACGGTTGTTACTCCAGCACAAGGGCCTTGATCATGGTAACGTGTGTTACCGACTCCCCAAATTACCTGCTTTGAGTCATTGCCCGCACACTTTCCTTTGGCTAAATTCACCAAGTGGGCCTACTCAGAAGCGCTTCCTCCTGGCTGCACCCCGCCCTCAGCGCCATTGTACACGGGACTCGGATGCCCCCTAGAGGCTACTGTTGTCACTACTCTGCTTTGCTTCGTAAATTGCCAGGCTAAGGGGCCCAGGGAGAGATAAATTACCCACCCTCCTGGCCTTCGCTACTAAGCAGGCCGCTTCCACGGCATCCTGGGTGACCAAGTGGAATAGATTTATTTTATTTTTTAAAAATATACTTCATTACTGGGCCAAACGGTGGCACACCTGGTTTAGCGCATACATTACAGTGCACAAGGACCTGGGTTCGAGCCCCTGATCCCCACCTGCAGGGGGAAAGCTTCACGAGGGTGCAGCAGGGGAGACAGAGAGGGAGAAAGACAAAGACACCTGCAGACCTGCTTCACCACTTGTAAAGCTTTCCCCCTGTAGGTGTGGGCTAGGGGCTCGAACCTGGGTCCTTGTGCGCTGTAGCAGGTACATTCAACCAGGTGCGCCACCACTTGGCCCCCATATATATTTCATTATTAAAAAAAAAAATACTAGAAAAACAGAGGCAGAGAGAAATACACATAGACCAAAGCAGTGCTCAGCTCTGTTTTACGGTGATGGTGGGGATTGAACTTGGATCCTCAGAGCTTCAGGTGTGAAAGTCTTTCTGTAGAATAATCATACTGTCTCCCCATCCCCAAACTGAATAGGTTTCGAGCCCAGAACAGTGCTCTCAGTCAGTGGCAGCACCCTGAGTGGCTCCTTGGTGGAGTTGGGCCACACAGTTTGTTTTGGGAAGGGGTTACCACTCACAGCTGGGACTCTCCTTTATTATTTATTTATTTAAAAAAAAAATTATTTCCTTTTGTTTCTCTTGTAGTTATTATTGTTGTTATTGATGTTGTCATTGTTGGATAGGACAGAGAGAAATGGAGAGAGGAGGGAAAGACAGAGAGGGGGAGAGAAAGACAGACACCTGCAGACCTGCTTCACTGCTTGTGAGGCAACTCCCCTGCAGGTTGGGAGCCGGGGGCTCGAACTGGGATCCTTAAGCCGGTCATTGCGCTTTGTGCCACGTGCGCTTAACCGGCTGCGCTACCGCCTGACTCCCTTTCCTTTATTTTTCATTTATTTTTTAATGATTTTTTATATTATATTAATTTATTTTTAGTTTTTGTTTCCTTTGTTGTTTTTCATTGTTGTTGTAGTTATTATTGTTGTTGTTGATGTCGTTGTTGTTAGGACAGAGAGAAATGGAGAGAGGAGGGGAAGACAGAGATGGGGAGAGAAAGACAGACACCTGCAGACCTGCTTCACCGCCTGTGATGGGACTCCCCTGCAGGTGGGGAGCAGGGGGCTCGAACCGGGATCCTTATGCCGGTCCTTGAGCTTTGTGCCACCTGCGCTTAACGAACGAAAGAGACCAAAGCTCTCCTGTCTAGCATACATAGTTCCGAGGCTCAAATCCGGGGCCCCATACATGTAGTCCTGTGCCCTATCCTGGGCCACCTCCAAGGCCACCGGCCAGGCCCTCTGAAGACACCGCGCTATGCTCCATCCTGAGTACCAGTGGCTTTGTAGACCCTGAGTAACAGTAACAGCGTCCTGTTTTCCATGAATGTCCTGGCAGTTCTGCCGATGGCCATCAGGGGGCACCATTCTCTGCGCTCATGAGCACATTCAGGGAGGCTAGGAGCGGGGTGGTGGGGGCTGGAAGAAGCCTGGCCTTGAATGTCGCGGTCATGCGCTCCCTGTGATGCTGCCTCAACCCATGAAACTGGCACCCGAGAGGCGGGGCACATGTGCCAGCCAGATGGAGCCTCCTGGGGAACAGACTGCAGCCTGACTTAATAGCATCCTTAGCCACCAGGCTGAATTGATTGATTGATTGATAGATTGATCGATTATTTTTAGGTTTATTTGTTTGTTTATTGTCACCAGCGTTATTATTGCAAGGGCTTCGTGCCATCATCCGGACCCATCATTCTCGGAGACCATTTTTTTTCCTTTCTATTTTTATTTAGGGAGAAATTGAGAGGGGTGGGGGAGACAGAGAGGGAGAGACACCTGCAGACTTGTTTCACTGCTTGTGGAGTGTCCCCCTTGCAGGTGGGGAATGGGTCCTTGACACATGGTGACTGGGTGTGACGGCCTGTCCCCAAGATAGATTTATTGATTGATTGATTGATTGTTAAGAAAGAGTGAGGAGGGGCTGAGTGGTGGCACACCTGGTTGAGCACACCTGTTACAGTGCATAAGGATCCAGGTTCAAGCCTCTGGTCCCCCACCTGCAGGGGAAAAAAATTCATCAATGGTAAAGCAGAGCTGCAGGTGTTTCCCTGTCTCTCTCCCTCTCTATCTCCCCCTTTTAATTTCTGACTGTGTCTATCCAATAAATAAATAAAGATAGGGGCCGGGTAGTGGCGCACCTGGTTGAGCGCTCATATTACAATGCTCAAGGACTCAGGTTCGAGCCCCTGGTCCCCACCTGTAGGGGGAGAGCTTCACGAGTGGTGAAACAGGGCTGCAGGTGTCTCTCTGTGTTTCTCCTTCTCTATCGCCCCCCTCTCTCTTGATTTCTGGCTGTCTCTATCCAATAAATAAAGATAATTAAAAAATAAATAAAGATAAAATAAAGATAATAAAAACAAGGTGAAGGAGAAGACAGAGAACCAGAGCATCACTCTGGCACAAGTGATGCCAGGGATAGAACTTCATGCTGGAGAGTCCAGTGTTTAATCCACTGTTCCACCTCCTGGGCAACGTGTGACTATTCCAGATAGAAAGAGAGAGAGAAGGGAGTCGGGCGATAGCACAGCTGGCTAAGTGCATGTGGTGTGAAACGCAAGCACTGGCTTAAGGATCCCAGTTCGAGCCCCTGGCTCCCCACCTGCAGGGGAGTCGCTTCACAGGAGGTGAAACAGGTCTCCAGGTGTCTATTTTTCTCTCTCCCTCTCTGTCTTCCTCTCCTTTCTTCATTTCTCTATGTCCTATCTAACAACGATGACATCAATAACAACAACAATAACCACAACAATAATAAAAAAGGGCAACAAAAGGGGAAATAAATAAAATATTTAAAAAAATTTAAAGAAAGATAGAGAAAGAGAGAGATGGAGGGAGAGGATCTGGGTGGTGGTGCACCTGCTGAGTGCACACATCACAGCATGCAAGGACCCAGGTTCAAGCCCCTGGTCCCCACCTGCAGGGGGAAAGCTTCATGAGTAGTGAAACAGTACTGCAGGTGTCTCTCTCCCTCTCCCTTATATCTCTCTCTCTCCTCTAAACTTCTCTCTGTCTCTATCCAAAATAAATAAAGAAATAATATATAATTTATATATATAGAGAGACAGTGACTGGGGAAAGATCTCAGCTGGCCGAGCATCAGACTTGCTTGCCTGAGATTCCCAGTTTAATCCCTGGAGCTGCATGTACTGGAGTGGTGCTCTGGCTTGTCACTCATTTTATCTTGCACATGTAATAAACAAAATAATTCCTTGGGGCCAGGTGCTGGCGCACCTGGTTGAGTGCACATGTTATAATGCGCAAGGACCCAGGTTCGAGCCCCCAGCCTCCCCTGCAGGGGGAAAGCTTCACAAGTGGTGAAGCAGTATTGCAGGTAGCTCTCACCCTCTCTATCCCTCCCTTCCCTCTCGATTTCTCACTGTCCCTATCCAATAAATGAATAAAGATAATTTAAAAAATAAAAATAAAATAAATCCTTAAAAATAAAGACAGAGGCTGGGTGGTGGCGCACCCGGTTGAGCGCACATGTTACAGTGCACAAGGAACTGAGTTTGAACCCCAGTCCCCACCTGCAGGGGGAAAGCTTTGCAAGTGGTGAAGCAGGGCTGCAGGTGTCTCTCTGTCTCTCTCTCTCTAGCACCCCCTTCTCTCTTGATTTCTGGTTGTCTCTATTCAATAAATAAAGATAATAAAATTTTGCGGGAGGGGTTAGATGGTGATGCACTGGGTTAAATTCACATGGTACCAAGTGCAAGACCCGTGCCAGGATCCTGGTTCAAGCCCCCAGTTTCCCACCTGCAGGGAGGGGGGTTGCTTCACAAGCAGTGAAACAGGTTTTTAGGTATCTTTTCTTCTCTATCTCCCCTACCCCTCTCATTTCTCTCTGTTCTATTCAATGAAATGGAAGAAATGGCCACCATTAGCAGTGGATTCATACTGCTGGTACTGAGTTCCAGGAGTAACCCTGGAGCCAACAGATTAAGAAAAAAAAAAAAAAAGATAGAGCTGCACAGACAGAGAGATGGAGAGATACCATAGCCCCCAGTATGCTGGGTGCTGGGGTCTTAAACTTGTGAAAGCAGGTGTTCTCACAGTCTGGTCTTTTTTTTTATTTTAACTTCTTTATTGGGGAATTAATGTTTTACATTCAACAGTAAATACAATAGTTTGTATATAACATTTCTCAGTTTTCCACATAACAATACAACCCCCACTAGGTCTTCTGTCATCCTTTTTGGACCTGTATTCTCCCCCTCACCCACCCCAGAGTCTTTTACTTTGGTGCAATACAGTCTGGTCTTTTTTTTTTATTTTTTTTTTTATTTTTTTTATTTTTTATTTTTTATTTAAGAAAGGATTAATTAACAAAACCATAGGGTAGGAGGGGTACAACTCCATACAATTCCCACCGCCCAATCTCCATATCCCACCCCCTCCCCCGATAGCTTTCCCATTCTCTATCCCTCTGGGAGCATGGACCCAGGGTCATTGTGGGATGCAGAAGGTAGAAGGTCTGGCTTCTGTAATTGCTTCCTCGCTGAACATGGGCGTTGACTGGTCAGTCCATACTCCCAGTCTGCCTCTCTCTTTCCCTAGTAGGATGGGTCTCTGGGGAAGCTGAGCTCCAGGACACATTGGTGGTGTCTTCAATCCAGGGAAGTCTGGCCGGCATCCTGATGACACCTGGAACCTGGTGACTGAAAAGAGAGTTAACATACAAAGCCAAACAAATTGTTGTGCAATCATGGACCCAAAGCTTGGAAAAGTGGAAAGGTAGTATTAGGGAGGTACTCACTGCAAACTCTAGTATACTTCTGCTTTCTTACTTTGGTGCCATACTCCAAACTCAGTCAATTTCTGCTTTGCGTTTCTACTTCTTCTTCTTTTTTTTTTTTTACATGCATAACATTCCCCAGATTCCCATTTAGCAATACAACCCCCACTATTTAATTCATCATTTTTCATGGACCTGTATTCTCCCCACCCACCCACCCACCCACCCCAGAGTCTTTTACTTTGGTGTAATACTCCAATTCCATTTCAGGTTCGACTTGTGTTTTCTTTTCTAATCTTGTTTTTCAACTTCGGCCTGAGAGTGAGATCATCCCATATTCATCCTTCTGTTTCTGACTTATTTCACTCAACATGATTTTTTCAAGGTCCATCCAAGATCGGCTGAAAACGGTGAAGTCACCATTTTTTACAGCTGAGTAGTATTCCATTGCGTATATATACCACAACTTGGTCAGCCACTCATCTGTTGTTGGACACCTGGGTTGCTTCCAGGTTTTGGCTATTACAAATTGTGCTGCCAAGAACATATGTGTACACAGATCTTTTTGGATGTATGTGTTGGGTTCCTTAGGATATATCCCCAGGAGGGGAATTGCAGGGTCATAGGGTAGGTCCATTTCTAGCCTTCTGAGAGTTCTCCAGACTGTTCTCCACAGAGGTTGGACCAATTGACATTCCCACCAGCAGTGTAGGAGGGTTCCTTTGACCCCACATCCTCTCCAGCATTTGCTGCTGTTACCTTTTCTGATGTGTGACATTCTCACAGGAGTGAAGTGATATCTCATTGTTGTCTTGATTTGCATTTCTCTGACAATCAGAGACTTGGAGCATTTTTTCATGTGTTTCTCGGCCTTTTGGATCTCTTCTGTGGTGAATATTCTGTCCAATTCCTCCCCCCATTTTTGGATGGGGTTATTTGTTGTCTTGTTGTTGAGTCTGGTAAGCTCCTTATATAAGTTGGTTATTAAACTCTTATCTGATGTATGGCATGTAAAGATCTTCTCCCATTCTGTGAGGGGTCTCTTGATTTGGGTAGTGGTTTCTTTTGCTGTGAAGAAGCTTTTTAATTTGATGTAGTCCCATAGGTTTATACTTGCCTTAGTCTTCCTTGTAATTGGATTCGTTTCATTGAAAATGTCTTTAAAATTTATGTGGAAAAAAGTTCTTCCAATATTTTCCTCTAAGTATCTGATAGTTTGTGGTCTAACATCCAAGTCCTTGATCCACTTAGAATTTACTTTTGTATTTGGTGAAATACAGTGATTCAGCTTCATTCTTCTGCATGTTTCAATCCATTGTTTCCAACACCATTTGTTGAAGAGACTCTGCTTTCCCCATGTAATAGTCTGGGCCCCTTTGTCAAAGATTAGATGTCCATAGGTGTGGGGCCTCATTTCTGGGCTCTCAATTCTATTCCACTGGTCAGTGTGTCTGTTCATGTTCCAGTACCAAGCAGTTTTGATGACAATGGCCCTATAATACAGTTTGAGATCTGGCAGTGTGATGCCTCCGGTTCTGTTCTTTTTTCTCAAGATTGTTTTGACAATTCTAGGTCTTTTCTGGTTCCAGATAAACATTTGTAGCATTTGTTCTATTCTCCTAAAAAATGTGCTTGGGATCTTGATGGGGATAGCATTAAATTTGTAGATGGCTCTGGGTAATATATTCATTTTGATGATGTTAATTCTTCCAACCCATGAGCATGGAATATCTTTCCACTTCTTTGTGTCTTTTTCAATTTCTTTGAGTAGTGACTCATAATTTTCAGTATACAAGTCTTTCACTTCTTTGGTTAGGTTTATTCCTAGATATTTTATTGTTTTTGTTGCTATAGAAAAAGGAACTGATTTCTGTATTTCAATTTCTTCTAACTTAGTGTTTGCATAGAGGAATGCCACTGACTTTTGAATGTTAATTTTATAGCCTGACACAGTACTGTATTGCCTGATGATTTCCAAAAGCTTCTTGCTAGATTCCTTAGGTTTTTCCATGTATACTATCATGTCATCTGCAAATAAGGAGAGTTTGACTTCTTCTCTTCCAATCTGTATTCCTTTAATTCCTTGCTCCTGCCTGATTGCTATGGCAAGAACTTCCAACACTATGTTGAATAGTAATGGTGATAGTGGGCAGCCCTGTCTAGTACCTGATCTGAGGGGAAATGCTTCCAGTTTTTCACCATTGAGTATGATGTTGGCTGTAGGTTTGCTATATATAGACTCCACTATCTTCAGGAATTTTCCATCTATTCCTATTTTTTGTAGTGTTTTGATCATAAAGGGATGTTGTATTTTGTCAAAGGCTTTCTCTGCATCTATTGATATGACCATGTGGTTTTTGGTCTTGCTTTTGTTGATGTGGTGGATCACATTGATTGATTTACGTATATTAAACCAACCTTGCATGCCTGGGATAAACCCCACTTGGTCATGATGAACAATCTTTTTGATATACTGCTGTATCCGGTTGGCTAGAATTTTGTTCAATATTTTCGCATCTACGTTCATCAGAGATATTGGTCTGTAGTTTTCTTTTTTGGTTGTGTCCCTGTCTGCTTTTGGTATCAGGGTGATGTTGGCTTCATAGAAGCTTGCAGGGAGTATTCCAGTGTCTTCAATCTTCTGGAAGACTTTTAAAAGTAGAGGTATTAGTTCTTCTTTGAAAGTTTTGTAGAATTCATTTGTAAAACCATCTGGTCCAGGACTTTTATTTTTGGGAAGATTTTTGATAACTGTTTCAATTTCATTAGCTGTGATGGGCCTGTTCATGTTGTCCACTTCCTCTTTACTTAGTTTTGGAAGTTGGTAGGTATCTAGGAAATAATTCATTTCTTCCAGGTTCTCTAACTTGGTGGCATATAGTTGTTCATAGAAGCCTCGCATGATATGTTGAATTTCTGCAGTGTCTGTTGTG
The DNA here is from genome assembly GCF_950295315.1 of Erinaceus europaeus. Lineage (NCBI taxonomy): Eukaryota > Metazoa > Chordata > Mammalia > Eulipotyphla > Erinaceidae > Erinaceus > Erinaceus europaeus. Next base: position 18,761,126 of record NC_080176.1, on the reverse strand, counting down.
ATATCTCCTCTTTCATTTACTATCCGATTTATTTGGGTCTTCTCCCTTTTTTGTTTTGTGAGTCTGGCTAAAGGTTTGTCAATTTTGTTTACTCTTTCGAAGAACCAACATTTACTTTCATTGATCTTTTGTATGGTTTTCCTATTCTCAATGTTATTTATTTCTGCCCTAACTTTAGTAATTTCTGTCCTTCTGGTTGCTTTAGGGTTCCTTTGTTGTTCTTCTTCTAGGTCTTTAAGATGTGCAATCAGGCTGTTTATTTGTGCCTTTTCTTGTTTCCTAATGTGTGCTTGTATAGCTATGAACTTCCCTCTTAGGACTGCTTTAGCTGTGTCCCAAATATTTTGATAGCTTGTGTCGTCATTTTCATTGAACTCTCGAAACATTTTGATTTCTTCCTTGATTTCCTCTTTGACCCAGAAGTTGTTAAGAAGTGTACTGTTGAGCTTCCACATTTTGGCACTGTTACTAATCTTTTGTTGATTGTTAAGTGTTAGTTTAATTCCACTGTGGTCTGAGAAGATGCTTGGGATGATTTCAGTGCTCTTGAATAGGCTGATGCTGTCTTTGTGGCCTAACATATGGTCTATCCTTGAGAATGATCCATGTGGATTTGAGTAAAATGTGTATTCCAGTTTCTTGGGATGAATGACTCTGAAAATGTCCAATAGTTCTAGTTTATCTCTTCATTTAGCTCCCTTATGTCTTTACTGATTTTCTTCCTGGATGATCTGTCAAGTTGAGATAGTGGGGTGTTGAAGTCCCCTACTATGATTGTGTTACTGTTAATATATTGCTGTAGCTCTTTCAGTAGAAGTTTGATGTATTTAGATGGCTTCTCATTGGGTGCATAGATATTAATAATTGTTAAGTCCTCTTGATTGACTGATCCTCTGAGCATTAAGTAGTGTCCATTCCTATCTTTTTTAATCTTATCTATTTTAAAGTCTATCATGTCAGATATGAGAATAGCTGTTCCTGCCCTTTTTTGTGGACCATTGGCTTGAATGATAGTTTTCCATCCTTTCACTTTAAGTCTGTGTTTGTCTTGTTGCGTTAGGTGAGTTTCCTGTAGACAACATATTGTTGGGTTGTGTTTTCTGATCCATCTTCCTACTCTGTGTCTTTTAATAGGTGAATTCAGGCCATTGACATTTATTGATATCAAAGATTGAAGATATTTTAACGCCATTCTTGTAGAGTTTTAGAGTGTTTTGATATATGTTCTATTTGTGGTGGTCTGGTTGTTTATAGGAAACCTTTCAGAACTTCTTTCAAGGCAGGCTTGGTGATGGTTGCTTCCTTCAACTGTTGCTTGTCTGAGAAGGTTTTGATGCTTCCATCTAGTCTGAATGACAATCTAGCAGGATATAGTATTCTTGGCTGAAAGCCTTTCTCATTGAGCACTCGATAGATATCTTGCCATTCTCTTCTGGCCTGTAGTGTTTGTATGGAGAAGTCTGCTGCTAATCTTATGGGTTTTCCTTTGTAGGTGACTCTTTGTTTTTCTCTTGCAGCCTTGAGGATCCTTTCTTTATCCTTATTCCTTTCCAATCTAAGTATGACATGTCTTGGTGTCTTTAGGTCTGGGTTAATTCTGTTTGGGACCCTCTGGGCTTCTTGAATCTTTTTTTTTTTTTTTTTTTAATTTTTTATTTAAGAAAGGATTAGTGAACAAAAGCATAAGGTAGGAGGGGTATGGGCTTCTTGAATCTTTATGTCTTTGGTGTTGTCTAGACTAGAGAAATTTTCAGCTATTATGGCCTGGAGAACGCTTTCTTCCTCCCCTTCTCTTTCTTCCTCTGGTAAGCCAATAATGCGTATATTGTTTCTTTTGAAGTCATCCCATAGGACTCTGTTGTTGTTTTCAGCATCTCTTAATCTCTTTTTGAGATCTCTTACTTCTTCTTTAGTTGTCTCTAATTCATCCTCAATCTTGCTAATTCTGTCTTCAGCCTCATTGATTCTATTCTCTCTGCCCACTACTGCTTTATGGAGTTCATCTATTTTGTTGCCCTGCTCTGATACTGTTTTAGCTTGTTCAGCTAGTTGCCTTCTTAGTTCAGCAATTTCAGCTTTCAGCTCTCTAATAACCATGAGATTATTAGAATTTTCTTCCATATTCTCATTTGTTGTTCCTGCAGTTCTGATTACAATTTTTTCAAATTCTTTACTCACTCCTGTTATTATTTCCTTAGCTAATGTTTGGATGTTGAACTCGTTGTTTTGTGCTTCGCCCTCTGGAGGACTTTTAGCTGGACTCTTGTCCTGGTTCGAGTCTCCATTATTTTTTCTTGTTGTTTTAACCATTTTATATAAGTTAACAGTTTTTTCAATCCCTGAGTTGGAGTTCAGTGGTGTAAAAGCCTTTTTTTTTTTTTTCCCCTCCAGTCTGGTCTTTAAAAAAAAAATACATTTATTTATTATTGGATAGAGACAGAGAGAAATTGAAAGAGGAAGGGAAGATAGAGAGAAAGACACCTGCAATACTGCTTCACTACTTGTGAAGCTTCCTTCCTGCAGGTGGGGACCAGGGGCTTGAACCTGGGTCCTTATGCACTGTAATGTGTGCAATTAAACAGGTGCACCACCACCCAGCCCCCACTTTTGTTTTGTTTTTATATTTTATTTATTAATGAGAAAGATAGGAGGGGAGAGAGAAAGAGCCAGATATCACTATGGTACATGTGCTGCTGGGGACTGAACTCAGGACATCATGCTTGAAAGTCCTATGTTTTGTCCACTGTGCCACCTCCTGGACTATGTCATGTTTTTAAATAAATTTGAGTGTTGGTGAAATAGTTCACTTGGATAGTGTGCTGTTTTGCCTTGTGTGTGACCCAGGTTTGAGCCCAGCCCCCACTGCATTGAAAGAAGTTTGGGTGCTGTGGTCTTTTTCTCTTTCTCTAAAATAAATAATAACAAAGCTTTGTTTGAACTCATCAATGTCTCATTTTATTCATTCCATTAATAAATATTAATTTTATCAATTTAATGACATAAAGGGAGAGTCAAATGAGGAAGCAAGACCGACAGCGAGAGAGGAGAGAGAGAAGAGAGAGAGAGAAAGAGAGAGAGAGAAACCAGAGCACTGCCCTGGTATATGCAATATCAGAGATCGAACCTGGAGCTTCAGGCATTCAAGTCCTAGGCTCCATCAGTTGAGATTTTGTTTTATTCTATTTAAAAAAATGTATTTATTTATTTATTTATTCCCTTTTGTTGCCCTTGTTATTTTATTGCTGTAGTTATTGATGTCATTGTTGTTGGATAAGACAGAGAGAAATGGAGAGAGGAGGGGAAGACAGAGAGGGGGAGAGAAAGACAGACACCTGCAGACCTGCTTCACCGCCTGTGAAGTGACCCCCCTGTAGGTGGGGAGCCGGGGGCTCGAACCGGGATCCTTAAGCCAGTCCTTGCATTTTGCTTCATGTACGCTTAACCCGTTGTGCTACTGCCCGACTCCCAATTTTATTCTATTTTTTACCAGAGCACTGAGAAGCTCTGGCTTATGGTGGTTCAGGGGATTGAACATAGGCTTCAGAGTCACAGGCATGAGGGTCTCTTTGCATAACCATTATGCTATCTATGCCTACCCAAGCTTTTTTTTTTTTTTTAAGATTTATATATTTATTAATGAAAGAGTCAGAGCATCACTGTAGCACATACTATGCTGGGGCCTCATGATTGAAAGTCCAACTCTTTATCCACTGTACCACTTCCTGGGCTGCCCAGCCAAGCTATTTCCCTGGCCATTATTCATCCCATTGCCAGCAGCCATCTAAAGATGGGGACTCTGGGGACTCTGGGTGAGATGGGAAACACTGGCACACCGGAGTTCCTGGTTATAATCTCCTGCACCACCACAAAATGGAGTTGAGCAGTGCTCTGGTTTTTTTTTTTTTTTTAAAGTATATATATTTGTGTGTATGTGAGAATGTGTGTGTACGTGTGTCTGACTGCTAAACAGAGGGAACAGAAAAAGAACATCACAGCACACTGGACTCTTTAATTTACTTTAAAATTCTGGGAGTCAGGTGGTAGCGCAGCAGGTTAAGCGCAGGTGGCACAAAGCACAAGGACCGGTGGAAGGATCCCAGTTCAAGCCCCCGGCTCCCCACCTGCAGGGGAGTCCCTTCACAGGTGGTGAAGCAGGTCTGCAGGTGTCTATCTTTCTCTCCTCCTCTCTGTCTTCCCCTCCTCTCTCCATTTCTCTCTGTTCTATCCAACAACGACGACATCAATAACAACAATAACTACAACAATAAAACAACAAGGGCAACAAAAGGGAATAAATATAAATAAAAACAATTCTATTTTATTATATTGCTGCATTATTATTATATTTTATATATAATAAATAATATAATATATATCATATGATTATATTGCTGGATTATATGATGGTTATTGCTGGCGCTCAGTGCCAGCATTATGAATCCACTGGTAGCCTTCTTTTTTTTCTATTATATTTGATGGAACAGAGAGAAACTGAGAGGGGGTGGGGGGAGAGAAAGACACCTGCAGACCTGCTACACCGTTTGTGAAGAGCCCTCCCAGTAGATGGGGAGCAGGGCTTGCATCTGGGTCCTTGTGTGTGGTAATATGTATGCTTAACTGGGTATGCTACTGCCATGCCCTCTAATTTACTTCTTTTTTTACTTTTCTTTTTTTTTTAATATTTATTTATTTATTTATTTATTTATTCCCTTTTGTTGCCCTTGTTGTTTTATTGTTGTAGTTATTGATGTCGTTGTTGTTGGATGGGACAGAGAGAAATACAGAGAGGAGGGGAAGACGGAGAAGGGGAGAGAAAGATAGACACCTGCAGACCTGCTTCACCGCCTGTGAAGCGACTCCCCCGCAGGTGGGGAGCTGGGGGGCTCGAAGCTTAAGTTTCCTTATGTAAGGATCCTTCCGCAGGTCCTTGCGCTTTGTGCCATGTGTGCTTAACCAGCTGTGCTATCGCCCGACTTCCTATAATTTATTTTTTAAAGGCGTATTAACTTTTCTTTTTAAAATTTTATTTTTTTAATTCACTTTGGATAGAGGTCAAGAGAGATCGAGAGGGAAGGGGGAGAGAGAGAGACTTCCTGCCTGCAGGTGGGGACCAGGGGCTTGAACCCAGGTCCTTTTGCACTGTAGTATGTGAGCTTAACCAGTTTTACCACCACCCAGCCCCATATTCATTTATTTTCAAGAGAAAGAGAAATAATGGAAGAGAACACGCACCGCTCAGCTGCTCGTGGTGGTGTTAGAGATCGAACCTGGGACCTCAGAGCCTCAGGCATGAAAGTCTTTTTTGTGGAAACTTTGTGCTGTCTCTCCAGCCCACTTTATTTCTTTATGAAAGGCTTATTTACTTATCGATGAGGGGGGCATCCCTCATCAATATATGTAAACTCAAAACCCACATGCTTAAGTGAAAGGCCAACTTTATCCACTGCATCACTTCCCAGTCTGAAACTTTCACTTTATTTCCTAATAACTGATTAAAGTTTCACTTTAACTTGAGAAACAAAGAATGTGAAGCTTAGTGTAGCTGTGGTTTATTGCAGCCAAGGACTCTAGAAGGGAGGGTGGGGTGGGGTGGATGTCGTGAAGGGGGGCCACTGAGAGGCTATGGGGTCCCCAATGCCTGGTGGTGGCAGGAGCCGTCTGCTGGCGGTGGAAGTGGAGTGCGGATCCTGCCATGGGGAGATAAGAGACTGGTTTGACGGGGGGAAAATAAAGAACCATCTGTGATCTATGATGCAAAGGGAAAAAAAATCTTTTTCCACTGTGTTGGTAAGTCCCTTCCTTGTCCCCTGCCCCTTGCTAATTAGCCTGCTATTTGTCTTAGCAAACATCAGACCCACAGAGGGAAGCCGAGTTCAGCTTCCTGAACTGTTCCTTTTTGGTGAAAGACTGTCTCTGACTTCATGAGGGCTCAGTGCACATGGTATCATGAGCAAGGATCTGGGTTTGAGCCCTCACACCCCACCAGTGTGTGTGAGGGGAAGCTTTATGAATGGTGAAGCAGGACTGTAGGTGTCTATCTTTCTGTCTCCCTCTTTCTCCCTTTTAAAATTATTTTATTTATTTTATTTTAATGAGAGAGAGAGATCAGAGCATTTCTCAGCTGGTGGTGCTAGGGACTGAATCTAGGGCTTCAGAGCTTCAGACATGAAAATCTTTTGCATATCTCCTCAGCCCTCTTTCTCCCACTCTCCCTGCTTCCCTCTCAATTTCTCTCTGTCATAGCAAACGAAATAGAAATTAAGAAAGAAAGAAAGGGAGTCAGGCAGTGGCACAGCAGTTTAAGTGCACGTGGCTCAAAGCGCAAGGACTGGCGGAAGGATAACTGTTGGAGCCCCCGGCTCCCCACCTGCAGGGGAGTCACTTCATAAGCGGTGAAGCAGGTCTGCAGGTGTCTATCTTTCTCTCCCCCTCTGTCTTCCCCTCCTCTCTCCATTTCTCTCTCCTATCCAACAATGACATCAATAACAATAATAACTATAACAACAATGAAAAACAACAAAGGCAACAAAAGGGAAGATAAATAAATAAATATAAAAAAATAAAAAAAGAAGAGAGAGAAAGGAAATTACCACTGGGAGCAGTGGATTCATAGTGCTGGCACTGAGACCCAATGATCACCCCAGTGGGAAACTTACAATTCTCTATAGATTTATTTATTTATGAAACAGAGAGAGCCAGCTGGCTGAGGAGGTGGCACAGTGAATAAAGTGCTGAACTCCCAAGTGTGAGGTCCCAAGTTCAATCCTTAGCATCACATGTGGTAGAGTGATGTTTGGTTCTCTCCTCTTTCTCCTCTCTCATTTATAAGTAAATCTGAGAGAGAGAGAGACAGAGGGAGTGGGAGAGAGAGAGAGAGCAGAGAGAACCAGAGCATCACTCAGATACACTGATGCTAGGGAGTGAATTTAGTGCCTCCTAGGCATCTCTCTCTCTCTCTCTCTTTCTCTTTCTCTCTCTCCCTCTCTCTCTAAGGTTTTATTTATTTCTTCATAAGAAAGATAGGAGAATAGGGATAGATAGCATAATGTTTATGCCTGAATCTCCAAAGCTCCAGGTTCAATCCCCTCTACCACCATAAGCCAGAGCTTATGAAGCTTTCTCCCTGAAGGTGGGGACCAGGGGTCTGAACTCGTGTCCTTGTGCATGGTAACGTGTGTGTTCCACTAGGTGCACCATCACCTGGCCCCAAGACAAGGCCATTCTAACAAATTCTATTCCACTGACACCAACTAAGCATTCCTACAATTCCACTCAATTCCAGTACTTCCCACCTAGAGACTCTCATACACCACATGGCTCACCAGTCCCTCAAAACCAACCCCCGGCCCATGCGGTGTCAAATGCCAATCCCAAGTTCAGGTTCTCAGCTGAATGTCTAACCAACAGGTGAGAGAACAAAAGTTCTGGTAGAGTTTAGATATTTTTCAGGCTAGAGGTTCCAGGTTCAACCCCCAGCCCCCATGTGGGGGAAGCTTTATAAGTAGTGGAGCAGTGCTGCAGGCGTCTCCCTTTCTGTATCTCTCTTCCTGTCTCTCAACCTGTTAAAAATGGCCAACAGCAGAAGTTGGGTGGTAGCGCAGCAGGTTAAGTGCAGGTGGCACAAAGCATTAAGGACCGGAATAAAGATTCCGGTTTGAGCCTCCGGCTCCCCACCTGCAGGGGAGACACTTCACTGGTGGTGAGGCAAGTCTGCAGCTGTCTGTTTTTCTCTCCCCCTCTCTGTCTTCCCCTCCTCTCTCCATTTCTCTCTGTCCTATCCAACAATGACAATATCGATAACAACAACAATAATAACTACAACATTAAAACAACAAGGGCAACAAAAGGGAATAAATAAATTAATTAATTAATTAAAAATGGCCAACAGGAATGGTGGAATTGTGAAGTCAGTAATAACCCTAGTGGGGAAAAATAAACAGCAGAATAAAGGCTCCAACATCCCTTCCCTCAGTTTAGTTAATTTGCTAGAGCAGTTTACAGAACTCAGAGGCAGCCGAGGGATGTCTCCACTGGTACAACACTGGACTTTCATGCCCAAGGCTCCTCGTTCGATCCTCTGTGTGTGCTGGGCTGATGCTGTGGTTTCTTGATATCTCTATCTCATGTGGAACTCTCTCTTATATGTAACCGACAAAATCAATCTTTTAAAAAAGATATTAATTAATTGGGTTGAGGAGACAGCATAATGGTTATGCAAATAACTTTCATGCCTGAGGCTCTGAGGTTCCAGTTTCAACACCCCCACCAAGCACCACCATAAGCCAGAGCTGAGTAGTGCTGGACAAAAATACAAAACAAACAAATAAAAAACATTAAAAATTTTATTTTCTATGTTTCTCTCCCCTTCTCTGTCTTCTCCATCTCTCTCAATTTTTCTCTGTCCTATCCAACAATGACATCAACAACAATAATAATAATAACCATCATAACAATAAAAAACAACAAGGGCAACAAAAAGGGGAAAAAATAGTCTCCAGGAGCAGTGGATTTTTGGTGCAGGCACTGAGCCCCAGCAAGAACCAGAGCATCACTCTGGCACATGTACTGTCAGGGATTGAGCTCAGGACCTCATGCTTGAGTGTCTAAATCTTTAATCATTGCACCACCTACCAGGATACAGAATAAATTTTCTTCTCCTTTTTCCCCTCCAAGTTTATTGCTGGGCTCAGTGTCAGCACTTCAAATCCACTGCTCCTGGTGGCCATTTTCTTTATATTTCTCTCTCTTTTCCTATTTTGTTTCATAGGACAGAGAGAAACTGAGGGAGGAGGAGATAGAGAGGGAGAAAGACACCTGCAGCCCTGCTTCACTGCTTATGAAACTTCCACCCTGCAGGTGGGGGGTGGGGGGTTGGGCCCCCATCCTTGTATGGTAGTGCACCGGGTTAAGCACACATAGTGCAAAGTGCAAAGACCAGTTCAAGGATCCAGGTTCGAGCCCGGGGAGTTGCTTCACAGGCGGTGAAGCAGGTCTGCAGGTGTCTATGTTTCTCTCCCTCTCTGTCTTCCCCTCCTCTCTCCATTTCTCTCTCTGTTCTATCCAACAACAACAGCAATGACAACAATAATAATAACAACAACAAGGGCAACACAATGGGAAAAATGGCCTCCAGGAGCAATGGATTTGTAGTGCAGGCACCCAGCCCCAGCGTTAACCCTGGAGGCAAAAAAAAAAAAGCATTTTTATTTTTGTTTGGCCTCATTACAAAGGCTGGTTGATTGAGAGCCCCAGGCACGAAAGCCTTTTGCACAACCATTTCGCGGTCTGGATTCAACCTCTGGCCTGGAGTGGGATGGAAAGTTCCAGTTCTCTCTTCACTTGCCGGGCTCCCCTGAGCTTCCCCAGCTGAGGGGATTTCCAGACACCACCTCACAAGCTTAACCTCAGCTGAGGGCTGTGGGGAGCAGGTGACAACCACGCCAAGGGGCAGACACCCCCTACCCGCCCCCCCAGCACCACTTAGCGCCAAAGTTGTGAGGGCGCAAGAAAACACTTCTGGTGTGGAACAGGTGCAGCCCAGCAAAGGCATCAGATGGGGGTAGGGAGGAGTGGCAGGTGGCGCCCCCTGGCGGTCAAAGACTCTGAGGCGTTAGCTGAGAGTCTGGAATTGCTGAAGCAGGAAGGGAAAAGATTAAATAGGTCAGGGCTGCTTGGTCTGAGCTGGATGAATTCATTTCTGATACACTTTTTTTTTTTAAATTCATTTTTTAAAAATGTATCTATCATCTTTCTATCTCTCTCTCTCTCTATCTATCTATCATACAAGAGTCAAAGGTAGCAGCAACAAATGCTGGAGAGGTTGTGGGGTCAAAGGAACCCTCCTGCACTGCTGGTGGAAATGTAAATTGGTCCAACCTCTGTGGAGAACAGTCTGGAGAACCCTCAGAAGTCTAGAAATGGACCTACCCTATGATCCTGCAATTCCTCTCCGAGGGATATATCCTAAGGAACCAAACACACCCATCTAAAAAGATTTGTGTATACCTATGTTCATAGCAGCACAATTTGTAATAGCCAGAGCCTGGAAGCAACCCAGGTGTCCAACAACAGATGAGTGGCTGAGCAAGTTGTGGTCTATATACACAATGGAATGCTACTCAGCTATTAAAAACGATGACTTCACCTTCTTTACTCCATCTTGGGTGGAACTTGAAGAAATCATGTTAAGTAAGATAAGTCAGAAGCAAAAGGATGAATATGGGATGATCTCACTCACAGACAGAAGTTGAAAAACAAGATCAGAAGGGAAAACACTAAGCGGAACTTGGACTGGAGTTGGTGTACTGCACCAAAGTAAAAGACTCTGGGGTGGTGGGGGGGAGGGTCAGGTCCTGAAACAGGATGGCAGAGGAGGTCCTAGTGGGGGGGTTGTATTGTTACGAGGAAATGTTACGCATGTGCAGACTGTTGTGTTTTACTGTTGGCTGTAAACCATTAATCCCCCAATAAAGAAACTTAAAAGAAGAGAGTATACAAGAGTCCACATCCCCAAAGCTTCCCTCAGTGTTGTGGGGCCAGGCTCAAACCCGGGTCGCACACATGGCGAAGTGGCGCACTTTCCAACTGAACTATTTTGCTGGCCCCAGTCCTCTTCCTTTAATTTACTCTCATCTTGGGATAAACATATCCAGACTTGGGGATTCAAGCACCACCCAGATACAACTTCTCCTAGAAGCTTCGGGGCTGCTTGCTGGGCACCTCCCTGAAGTGTGAGCCACTCACAGGCCTTTCAAAGTGAGCACATCCCCAGATGCACCATCTCCCCCACCAACCCCACTCCACCCCCAGCCTTCCGCCATTGGGGAAGGACAGATGCCTTGGTGTTGGCCTCAGTCCCCACCACACCCCCAGAGCCAATATGTCACGAAGCTCTGGCAGCTTGAGCTCAGATGATATTTGGCAATGAGCCACACCTCCCCACATTTCTCTCACCTGGCGGGGTCCAGGGGCTCCTTCTCTGGCCATTTTGGTTCCCCCTTATTCCCCTGTTTATCTTATTTATCTTGTCTGCAAGCTACACACACACACACACACACACACACACACACACACACATACACACACACACCCCATCTGGTCCTGTTTCTTCTCTGACTCGCTCCCCACCCTCTCCCAGCTCCCAGTCCATGCTTGACTCCAGCTATGCTTTGTGTGTCTTCTCCGGATTTTCAGAACATGCTGGACTCGGCCCAGTTCTAGCAATCCCTCTTCTTTTTTTTCTTTTTTAAAGATTTATTGTTAATGAGAGAGAGGGAGAGAGAAAGTAGCAGAGCATCACTCTGGCACATGTGGTGATAGGAATCAAACTCAGGACCTCATGCTCAGAAGTCTGGTACTTTATCCACTGTGCCACCTCCCAGGCCACAGTTCTAGGGCCTTTGACTGAATCCTTTTGGAATTCCCTTTCCAGGTATCACAAGATTGGCTTCCTCACCTCCCTCAGACCTCTGTCCACCCTGATGCCACCTTCTGAGAGAGTCCTCCATTTTCCTGCTGTGTGTGTCCCTGGAATAACTCCCCAGGAGAAGGCCAGGCTCAGGAGGACAGGTGACAGACCTTGCCTGACCGGTAGTAACTATTCCCCACATGTCTGTGGTATAAATGAGCATATGGAATGCCCGTGTGACATGCTGGGGAGAGACTTAAAGTGGATTTGGTTTCAAAAGAAGCAGTGGATAGGAATCAGTTTTTCACAGAGCACAAGATTGTACGTGTGTGTATTTATAACACATTGCTGAGAGTCGGGCGGTAGTGCAGCGGGTTAAGGACACGTGGTGCAAAGCGCAAGGACCGACATAAGGATCCCGGTTCGAACCCCCAGCTCCGCACCTGCAGGGGTGTCGCTTCATAGGAGGTGAAGCTGGTCTGCAGGTGTCTGTCTTTCTCTCCCCCTCTCTGTCTTCCCCTCCTCTCTCCATTTCTCTGTCCTATCCAATGACAACATTAATAGCAACAACAATAATAACTACAACAACAATAAAAAGACAACAAGGGCAACAAAAGGGAAAATAAATAAATAAAATAAAAAAAAACACATTGCTATTAAAACTATTATTTTGGGTCCGGGTGTTGGCATATCTGACTGATCGCACATGTAACAATGTGCCATGACCCAGGTTCGAGCCCCAGGTCCCCACCTGCATGGGGAAAGCTTTGCAAGTGGTGAAGCAGAGCTGCAGGTGTCTCTCTGTCTCTCTCTCCCCCTCTCTCCCACTCCCTTCCCTCTCAATTCCTGGCTGTCTCTATCCAATAAATAAATAAAAATAAATAAACTATTATTATTTTAAACTATTAAACCAGGGCCAGAGGCTGCACCTTTGCTAGCAGAGATATTCCCAAGCCCCAGGTCCCCCTCTCCCCCGCTTCGCAAGGAGGAAACCTCACAGGTGGTGGAGTGGTGCGGGGGTTTCTCGTCCCCCTTTCTCTTCCTCTACTTTATTTTGTCTCCTAAGTTTTGTTTTTTTAATTTTTTCATTTAATAATGATAGACAAGACCATAGGATATGAGAAGTATAATTCCACACAATTCCCACCACCAGAACTCCATATCCCATCCCTTCCATTGGAAGCTTTCCTATTCTTTATCCTTCTGGGAATATGGACCCAGGATCATTGTGGGGTGCAGAAGGTGGGAGGTCTGGCTTCTGTAAGTGCTTCTCTGATGAACATGGACATTGGCAGATAGACCCATACTCCCAGACTGTTTCTATCTTTTCCTAGTGGGGCAGGAGTTTGGGGAGGTGGGGTTCCAGGGTACATTGGTGAGGTACTCTGTCCATTGAAGTCAGGTTGGCATCATGGTAGCATCTACAAGTTGTGGCTGAAAAAGCATTAAGATATAAGGTGGAACAAATTGTTTAATAATCAGGAATCTAAAGGTAAGAATATAGCAGATGAGATTTGGGGTCTCCATTTTGGAAAAGGCTAGTAGGTCTATTTTCAGTATATTCCAAGGGGCCCATGACTTTACTAATTTTTTGCCTGAGCCTGGCAGCTAACATGCAGGTGAACTAAAGGTATTGTCTGGGGGAGATGGTTTCAGACTTGGAAATAGGACTAGAAAGCTAGATCAGGGAAGAGAGTAGCTCCCAAATATGGGAAAAGTCTATAAAGACTGTTAACTGTAAACCCCATCGATTTGATCTGGGGCCCATATTCAGCACAGGTGCTTGTGCATGCAACCTCTGCATCCCTGTAGATCTGAGCTCACATTCTCTGGTCATGGCTAGGAACATTCCAGGCTGCGCTCATTGCAGGACCCGTCTTCCTCAAGTTGCAGAATATGTTGGCCCAGCCTCCCTTTGGAGAATGGGTCTGTCCCTACCAGTGTTGACCCACATTGAGGGCAAGGTCCTACAGAGGCCCATGAGAGAGTCCATTATGTTGTTCCTGATGAAGATGACTAGGGACAGTGGAGAGAGGTATATGTTAGAGGTCTAGGCCCATCATATCTATATGGTAATCTCAGGATTTCCTGACTAGGGTTCTGGATGATGGGATGGCCTTGTAGTGACCAAAAGAGCCATCATTAAAGTGTGCCAGTCTCTTTTTTTTTTCTATCCCTCTGGGAGCATGGACCCAGGGTCGTTGTGGGATGCAGCAGGTGGAAGGTCTGGCTTCTGTAAATGCTTCCCCGCTGAACATGGGCGTTGACTAGTCAGTCCATACTCCCAGTCTGCCTCTCTGTTGCCCTAGTAGGGTGGGTCTCTGGGGAAGTGGGGCTCCAGGACACATTGGTGGGGTCTTCAGTCCAGGGAAGCCTGGCCAGTATGCCAGTCTCTTGCCCTTATCCAGCTTTTGTGGTCCTTACCTTGTCTTACTAGGTTAGCCTTGGAGTGATTGAAGGAAATGAAATAGGAAGTAGGTGAGGAGGGTCTAGGTCTAAGTAGAAACTATTTGATTAAGTACTTTATGGTACCAGGGCCAGATGATGGCACACCTGATTGAGTGCACACATTACAGTGCTCAAGAACCCAGGTTCGAGCCCCCAGCTCCCCCGGGGGGAAAGCTTCGCAGTGCTGCAGCTGCTTTTCTGTTTCTTTCCCTCTCTATCAGCTCTCAGTTTCTGGTTTTTTCTACCCAATAAATACAGATAAAAAAAAAGTTAAGCGCAGGTGGCTCAAAGCACAAGGACAGGTGTAAGGATCCAGGTTCGAGCCCCTGGCTCCCCACCTGCAGGAGAGTCACTTCACAGGCAGTGAAGCAGGTCTGCAGGTGTCTGTCTTTCTCTCCCCCTCTCTGTCTTCCCCTCCTCTCTCCATTTCTCTCTGTCCTATCCAACAACAATGACATCAATAACAACAATAATTACAACAATAAAACAACAAGGGCAACAAAAGGGAATAAAAAAATAATAAAATATATTTTTAAAAGTACATTATGGTACCTAATAAAAAAAGGTGCCCTCTTTGGGTCTTTCTACTTGCTTGCTGCACTTGTTGAGCCACTGCAAACTATCATGCCCTTTTACATTCAGATATATTTTCCCTTAACTCATGGATACACGTGCACATGTGTTCTGTCTCAGGGGCCCTGATAGAGATACAGATCTAGGTTCTGTGGCTTTGTTAGGAAGTGCACCATCTGATATGGAATTGAGGAGTCCTATGAGCTAAGAAGGTTCTCCTCAGAGTGCTGGAGCTGAAGGGGTGACATTCCATGCCTGGCATCTCTGGACACACTCCGAAGTGAAATGTGTTGAGGTGGTACTGGTTGCATTGATTCTGTCTCTCAACTTCTATCATATGATACAGGCTACCAACCCCTGTGATAACGCTAGCGATAATAACAATAACAAAAACCTCAAAACAAAACAAAACAGAGAGAGAGAGAAAAAAAAAAAACACCTCTTGTCATTTTGACTTGTTTTGTTGTTTTCACTGTATTTACCTTCCACGGCTTCTATTTTGCAAATTGCTGAAAGGCTTTGTGTGCCTCAAGGGAAAATTTTAATAAATTGCATTTGTTATGAAGAGAGAGAGAGAGAAGAGAGAGAGAGGGAGAGAG